>NC_134826.1:13816148-13908270 GCF_004210375.1 Tachypleus tridentatus | reverse complement strand
AAATGATAAATTAAACATTTATATTTAATTTAAGCTTACGGTATTATCCTGAATATTTATTTCTTAATTTAGAGATAGGTGTGAATTTCGAGTATGATTACTGTGTGTGTTTTCTTAGAGCAAAGCCACAGCGGGCTATCTGTTGCGGCATGGCCAAACGTGTTAAATGCGTGCGACTCGTAATCTGAGGGTCGCGGGTTCGCATCCCCATTGCTAAGTGCATTGAGGGGAATCAGATCCCTGATTTTAGCGTTGCATATCCGTAGACTTACCGCTGCACCAGCGAGGAATGTATGATTACTAAACAGATTTATTTTCCTTTATAATGAACTCGTATTTAAAATCTTTTCGTATATTGAACGTATGATTACGAATCTAACTTTTATAAAACATAAATAACTTTTTCAGTCATCACTAAATAAGTCAGGCTTACGTATTTCCTTTTTTTTCTGATTGTAGAAAGTTAATAATTTAAATCGATGTAATAAGAACGTGCGCTAGACTTAACTTTCAATTTGTTTGAGAATAATCTATAGGAATGACAGAAAGAAAGGCTTGGTCTGAACTGGTGATTAGAACTTTTGGTATTAATTTGCTGGTCGTGGGTTCGACTCCCATCACCAAACATGCTCACCCTTTCAGGAGTTGGAGCCTTCTAATGTTACGGTAAATCTCACTAATTATTGGCAAATAGTAGTGGCAGAGTTGAAGGAGTATGACGTCAACTATCTGCCTTTCGTATAATTTATTATTTCTAAATTACAAAAAAAATTGCTGTTTGTGAATACACACATTCTTTATACTTTTAGGCTACATCGATTAAACGACAAAACGCTTTCAAGGAAAAAATTTCTTAGCATGCGTCTTACTTTAATTACAAGAACTCGTGATTGTGATCCTATCGTTCTAAAAGAGCTACTTTTACGTGCTGCAGATGAATAAACTATTAGCACCCAAGGACCTCTGGCTGTTATGGCTTATAAACGAGGACTGAATATAATGGAATAACTACATCAAACTTTTCCGAATTTAATAAGCAGTTAACCACACTACAAATGTAATTTTTCCTTAATTTCCACTTCAATTCAATAAAATTGTTATTAACCCTGAATTTTGGGTTAGGAAAACAAGTACGATTACCTTTTAGAATAAATTAACGCTATTTTTCTTTTAAGATATATTTCAATCAGGTGTTGATAGCTGGGCTGTTTTTCCTTGTTCAGTAAACTAAAAGTTAAATAATTTAACAAGGAGCACCAAAAGTACCTCTCAGAGTGAAAATTTCAATTTTCCTTTCTCTTTACCCATATTGTTAACAGAAATATTTGTTTTACATGATTGAAACATGCCAAAGTAAAGCTTGTATAAAATGATCAAAATTTCTGAGCGAATGTATAATATAATAACATATCAACCACACTATATCCAGTGCCGACAAGGTCTTTCACTCAATATCACAACAATGTGCAATCATCATTTGATGTAACCTATACCACAAATAGCCCAAAACTGCAATTTCAAGTAATTAATATTTGTTGTTATGACCTTAGCTAAATCCTCAATAACGAATTACACCTAAATGAGGTTTTAATTTATGTAACTTTGTTTATTGTTTTCGTTTGTGCTCACACAAACCTTTAACCTTCAACCTTTCTGGCTGAAGATGGTTTGAGGTTGTCCAGCTTTATAATCAGACACACGCTCTCACAATGCATATTCTGAACCAGAGGTTAAACTGGGACGGAACGGTCAGGATCGGTGTTAAACTTCATGAGAATTAATGTCACCAGCGTTTATGGTTTTCTGATTGGGTTACAAAATGGAGTTCCGTCTCCTTCACAATCACAGTTTAACCAATGTTCTAAACCTCGAAAACCCAACTGTGTTAATACCACTTTAACTGATATTTTAAACCTCAATATTTTGCGTTTTAAAAAAATCCACCATAAGGTTAAAACCATCTAATTAATGCAGCCAATTAAAAATAATTACTGTCTTAGTTCAAAATTCAAATTTATCATTTAACAATAAAACTTTAATAATTAATACTTGTAATAATTCATTAACTCATCTTTCCGAGTAAGAAACGGAGATCTTTGAAAATAATTATGTTTTGGTGTCCATAATTATCCACAGTTGTATTCGTCTAAAAGCCAATAATACTGTGTTGTTGTTTTTTATAATTCTATGCTCTTCGGGGATTATTCTTATTAAAATTATATTATAGCTTACGATTTCTTAATAACAAAAGTTCTAGTAATGTCTTCAGAAAAAATTATTTTAACAAAAAAGAAAGATTTATGACAGATTTGCATTTATAAATCTTTGAATTAAATCAAATCACTAATTAGCTGTCAAATAACACTGTATAATTACTAAAGCAGTGCTGGATTAATAATACAATTTGTAAGTGAATAGCCAATAGCTGAAGAGATAACATATGTGTCGTTCAGCCTTGAAATATTAGTGGTGGTAAACGTTTGTTTGTTTTAGTTCATTGGAATTAGACATATAAGTTTGTTTATTTTGGTGCCCAGTGGCACAGTGGTATCTCTGCGAACTCACGCCGCTAAAATCCGAGTTTTGATACCCATGGTGGGCAAAGCACAGATAGCCCATTGTGTAACTTCGTGCTTAATTCAAGCCAAACCAAGTATTTATTTTGAATTTTGCTCAAAGCTACACGAGGACTATCTACGCTGGCCGTTCCTAATTTAGTATTGTAAGACTGGCAGAAAGACAGGTAGTCATCATCACCCACCGCCAACTCCTGACCTGCTCTTTTATCAACGAATAGTGAGAGTAACCTCACATTTTTCGCTAAAAGGGCGAGCACATTAGATGTGCCTGGGATTCGAACCTGCGATCCTCAGACTACGAGTCGAGCGCCCCTAACCACCTAGCCATGTTGGGTCAGACACATAGGATAAATTAGAAAAATAATTAGAGTAACTTTGCTTCACACGGCTTTTACTATTGTTACCGTTTGCTTGGTATGGTCCAAAGTTCCCTAGCTGTTTCACCCAGCTTGTGTCGTATGTTTGATTTCATCAGTTGGACCCTTTGAACATTTTTTGGCCTGGCATGGCGAAGCGTGTTAAGGCGTGCGACTTGTAATCTGAGGGTCGCGGGTTCGCATCCCCGTCGCGCCAAACATGCTCGCCCTCCCAGCCGTGGGAGCGTTATAATGTGACGGTCAATCCCACTATTCGTTGGTAAAAGAGTAACCCAAGAGTTGGTGGTAGGTGGTGATCACTAGCTGCCTTCCCTATAGTCTTACACTGCTAAATTAGGGATGGCTAGCGCAGATAGCCCTCGAGTAGCTTTGTGCGAAAGTAAAAACAAAAAACAAAATTGAACATTTTTCCAAATATTTTAATAATAATAAAATGAATAATATATTTCAAGGCTGCCTGAATTGTTTTTACTAGCTTGGCTAGTGCGTTTGACATCTTCGATTTATATGATTTGGCTCTTTTATATTTTGACATTTTTTAGAATCATTGATCCTGGTTTTGTTAGATATTATACAGACGTTTAGTTTTGCTGATCTGTTAAAAAAACAATTCGTTATGGGTGATAAATATCGAAAATCCTTCTCTAAAGCTGTTTATTCCAGTGAACATATTATTACAAAATATTTTTACAAAACAGGTCAAGATCATCGACTTTCAATCAACGGATCACGGAATTGAATCCTGCAGTAGAACATATTTGCCTTTTAAGACGTGAGAGTGTTATAGTTTAACGGCCAATCCCACTATTTGTCGGATAAACAGCGGCACAAGGTGGATGTTATTAACAACTTGCCTTTCCTCTAGTCTATAGATTTAAAAATAGGGTCGATTAGGGAAGATATTCCACGAGTAGCTCTGCGTGAAATTCAACAAACAAAACAACAGAAATATTACGTGTCAGTCTGAAGTCAAACATTTCTCACGAACGGATCATCGGCAAGTAAGAGGAATATTGTATACCACCCTGTAACCCCTTTAATTTTACTAAATGTTCAACATGCGAAAGGAATATTGTTTACCACGCTGTAAATAACCCTTTTTTATTCTACTAAATGGTCAACATGCGAAAGAAATATTGCTTACCACCATGTAAATAACTTCTTTTATTCTATTACATGTTTTACAAGCTATAAGACGTTTCGTTCCGCTCGCAAGAAGGATATTGGCTATCAACTGGTAGTTATCCATTTTACTGAAATATCACACAGACGTAGAAAAGAGCCAGCACAAGATATACAGTGGTATATATAATAACGAAGAGTGACGCTATCCTACTAACACAATTAAATATGTAAGTTTACATTTAGTAACTAAACAGTAACAACATAAAACATAAGTCCAATAAATAGCTATGATCTGTAAGTTATACTGATCACAAAGTAACTGAAACGTTCCAAATACCTATTGTCTATAATCTGGGATCAGAGCCCTTGGGTCTGTAACCGGACATCAATAAACCCATGGTAAACCAAAACACCTTTTGTCTAAATTCGGTCATCAATATCTCTTCAGGTCTATAACCGAGCATGAATAACCCATTGAAAAACCAAAATACCTGTGGTTTATAACCAAACATCAATAAACCCTTGAAAAACCAAAATTTCTTTTGTATAGAATCGGTCATCACTAGCTTCTTAGGTCTATTATCGAGAATTACTAATCCATTGGAAAAGGTTGAGAAATAAGGTCTTTCGTTTGAAGCTAAAGATAATTTAAACACGGACTGAAATTCTCCATCCAGTATCACCAACTTTTGCGAAGCAAAATATCATGTTTATTTATGTATTTTTAGAACTTTTGACAAAATCTTAAATATAAACATCCGATCGAATTTAAAAAAAGCCCCAATTCCTATTGCCTTCAATTTTCATGTAAGATTTTTATTAAAAATCTTTATTTTCTAGAACAGTAAGAAACTTAATTGTTATCATTATCAAAACGTCGTTTAAAATTTGTTTTTCATTTCCTGAAAAATTGCATAAAATAAAATAACGTAATTGATTTCTGAGAAACATCTTATGGAACGTTCTGTCATTGATACACATTTGTGACAAGTGATTCTAACGTTCGCTACTTTCACGTGTTCTACAACTTGTGTTAATTGATCTGATTATAAATTCAAACGTTCGATCAAAATAGAACAAAATCACCATTTCGAGAACAAATTTCATCAAGAATGTTTTATACCAACTGTTGTTTTTTTTACTTAATGTTCGAATTTCTTTACATTTTCTCGATTTACGTCTTTGAGAGACATAAATAAACTCCAATGTGAAGGCAATAAATCGAGATCGTTAAATGATGGTAACTAAAACCCAGTTCTTTACGTATTTTCTGTCATGTTAACTTCAACATCACTTTATTAATGAATTTCTTAAAACGCTGTGCTGAATGGTTGCTAGCTTCCAGCTTTGTCTCTGGTTTTCATTAGATATCGAAGTGGATTTTATTGAATTCCTTACAATGAAACTTTTGAACAAGTAAAAAAAAAATAAGAAAAGTAGAATAATCTACCTTTATGTCAAAGGTTCTTAGACTGTCTTCAAGTTGTTATACACAACTAATGTACTTATTATCAGCTGGCCAGTCGCTGTAACAGTCCGATAAATAATATCATATATAACTGATAAATAATATCATATATAACTGATAAATAATATCATATATAACTGGTTTTACTAGTCATTAAACTCTGTCAATTTTTTATCCTTTGCCATGTTTTTACCCAATGTAACACAGGAGATGTCAGTGGGAGATGTTGACAACGCTAATGCTTGAACACAAATGACTAAATTTCGTTACGTGCTTACAGATTAACGCTTCGTTTCAGTATGGTCTTAAACTTTTGACCATCTAGTATTTAAGCTAATTTAATAGTGTTCACATTTTCCCTATTTAATGCTAAAAAGTTTTTTATTTTTATTTTCCCTTTTCTTATTTTCATCTTTAGAAGCCTCTATTCAAATAAGTGGTTGAGTCTAACAACGCAAAATGCATATTTTTTTCTTTATGTTCATTGGCCTTAAGAATTTGACCAGCAGTGTATATATAAGGTTGTAACTAAAATGAAGTCAAGTGAAAAAAATATCTTTTTATTGAAAAATAAATTAACAGAACCTGTTAGTATATTCAAACCTTAAAAAAAAATCTGTTTGAAAGGCATACTGATCTACTGTTAAAAGTACATGCGTCACAACACTCAGCCTAGTGTTTGCTAAGCCAACATTTCAACTGACTGTTTGCTGCGCTGTTGTAGTAAATACATTTAGTGTGTATTTGACTTTGAGTTTCCGAGAGACTCCTGTAGCGATTACCCACGATACAAGTTCTAAGTGGCTCTAATAATCAACTTCTTTCTGACTACAACGAGAAAAACTCGAAAGTTTCTTTGGGTCGCTTTATCGGCATTGGTACCATTACGGTTGGATGACGACGAACATTTACAGAGAAGGTTGCCATGTAAATGTAGTGAAAACAGTTTACAGAGAAGGTTGCCATGTAAATGTAGTAAAAACAGTTTACAGAGAAGGTTGCCATGTAAATGTAGTGAAAACAGTTTACAGAGAAGGTTGCCATGTAAATGTAGTGAAAACAGTTTACAGAAAGGTTGCCATGTAAATGTAGTGAAAACAGTTTACAGAGAAGGTTGCCATGTAAATGTAGTGAAAACAGTTTACAGAGAAGGTTGCCATGTAAATGTAGTGAAAACAGTTTACAGAGAAGGTTACCATGTAAATGCAGTGAAAACAGTTTACAGAGAAGGTTACCATGTAAATGTAGTGAAAACAGTTTACAGAGAAGGTTGCCATGTAAATGTAGTGAAAACAGTTTACAGAGAAGGTTGCCATGTAAATGCAGTGAAAACAGTTTACAGAGAAGGTTGCCATGTAAATGTAGTGAAAACAGTTTACAGAGAAGGTTGCCATGTAAATGCAGTGAAAACAGTTTACAGAGAGGGTTGCCATGTAAATGTAGGTGAAAACAGTTTACAGAGAAGGTTGCATGTAAATGTAGTGAAAACAGTTTACAGAGAAGGTTGCCATGTAAATGTAGTGAAAACAGTTTACAGAGAAGGTTGCCATGTAAATGCAGTGAAAACAGTTTACAGAGAGGTTGCCATGTAAATGTAGTGAAAACAGTTTACAGAGAAGGTTGCCATGTAAATGTAGTGAAAACAGTTTTCTACTGCCAATTGTTTGCTCAGATAAAATTGTGTATCTCTAAATTTGATCCTAAGTAAAGAAATGTTAAGATAGTGCACGAGATTTCTATTAACATAAAATAACTTTTATTTTAATTTCGCGCAAAGCTACGGAATTGCTATCTCCGTTAGCTGTCCCTAATTTAGCAGTGAAAGACTAGATGGAAGGCAGCTAGTTATCATCACCCACCACTAACTCTTGGGCTACTCTTTTACCAACGAAAAGTAGGATTGAACGTTACATTATAAAGCTCCCACGGCTGAAAGGGCCGAACACGTTTGGTGTGACGGGTATTCGAACCCGCAACCCTCAGGTTAGAGGTCAAGTGCCTTAACCACCTGGCCATGCCGGATCTCCCGACAGGTACAATGCTTTGTTACATAACTATGTACGTAATAATTTAAAGCAAACAAAAAAACAAATCACAGAATATGTTGGAATTTAAAATTAAATTATTTTCTTCAATTACCAGAATAGAAAGGCTTTTAATTACATTTCTTAATAGTATAAATATATTCTGTGTTGTTTTTTAAGCTTATGATTTTTCTAGAATAGATGTCTCTTACTTGTTGACGACAAATTCAACGATAAATAAACGGTACGCACTTCTCTTGTTTTCAAAGTAGTATATATATATATATATTTGGAACAAGTTCAACATACGTATAACTTTTTTCTTTTTTTTATACTGTAAAAATTATACGCATATCATAAACACTACATGTATAGTTTTCATCCTCTTGTCAACCCCCGTCCCACCAAACATGCTCGCCCTTTCAGCTGTATGGTTGTTATAATGTGACGATCAATCCCTCTAGTCATTGTTAAAAGAATAGCCCAAGAGTTGGCGGTAAGTGGTGATAACTAGCTGCCTTCCCTCTAGTCTTACACTGCTAAATTAGGGAGGGCTAACGCAGATAGCCCTCGTGTAGCTTTACGTGAAATTCAAAAACAAACTTTATTTGTTGAGTTAAAATTATTGATTGTTCAACATAATTACAGCTATTAAAAAAATTCTTGACTTGTATTCAACGCTATCCATTAAGTTTCACACATCTGTACATCGAGACATTCACTTCGATTTTTTTTTTATGAGCCTAACATGACTTTAAGCGCTAAAAGTTTCTCGACCACTTTTATTTGAATCGACCACCACACGCACCTGCTAGTTAATGAACCTTTCGTCACAATCTCCCTTCTTGTCATTAATCACGCCACATCGTTTCGCCCTATGGACTATTTTTCTCATTGAACTGATTACATCTTTCAACTATCTGAAGTTCAATACCCGTCTTGTCACCACCGACTTATCACTTTGATAATGTCAGTATCGTGTCATGTGTATTTGCGACATCAGTTTTAAAGTGATTAACTCTAGTACTGATGTTTTAAACATAGGTATATAAAAATTACCAGGCGACACAGTTTCCCGTTATTTGGGTATACTTATGATTCAAGATCAAAGGAAGAAATCTATCTGTCGTTTTCATGCCAAGTAGTGGGAATAAACGATCACCTTATTTACTATTCGTACACTTAAAAAAACGTCCATCTCATCGAGATTCATTATTTTTAAAGCATTCTATTTCAACTAAGTGTGGTCTTATATCACAAAAGACTCTTAAACTGAGCTACTAAGTGTCGTCGTGAATGTTGTAACTTAAATTACTAAGTGTGGCGGTGTATGTTGCAACATTAAGTTGCAATGTGTGACCGTGTGGGTTGTAACGTTAAGATAAATACGTGTGTGTGTGTGTGGTCGTGTATGTTGTAACATTAAGTTTGTTTGTATGGAATTTCGCGCAAAGCTACACAAGGGCTATCTGCGCTAGCTGTCCCTAATTTAGCAGTGTAAGACTAGAGGAAAGGCAGCTAGTCATCATCACCCATCGCCAACTCTTAGACTAATTTTTTACCGAGGAATAGTGGGAGTGATCGTAACATTATAACGTCCCCACGGCTGAAAGGACGAGCAGGTTTGGTATGACGGGTAATCGAATCTGCATGACACTCAGATTATGAGTCGAGCGCTCCTAACCATATGGCCATGTCGGGTTCAACTAAGGGTGGTTGTGTATTTTGCAACATAAGTAGCAATAACCTTTCTACAAATTTGTAAAATAACATTCCATTATGCATTTCTTAAAAATAGCATAACAACTTTTTTTCATAAATGCGACCAATAAGCCCCTTCTCTCGCTAGCCTAACGGTGAATTAGTAGGCTTACACCACTAAAAGCGGGTTTCGATACCCGCAGTAAAAAGCAGAGCACAACTAATAACATATCAGAAATTTTTAAACAACCCTTTCCTCCAGCTAATGACATATCAGAAATATTTAATAGACTCCTTTCTCCAGCTAATGATATGTCAAAAATGTTTAAACGACTCCTTCCTCCAGCTAATGATATATCAGAAATGTTTAAACAGCTCCTTCCTCCAGCTAATAATATATGAAAAATGTTTAAACAGCTCCTTCATCCAGCTAATGATATGTCTAAAATGTTTAAACAGCTCCTTCCTCCAACTAATGACATATCAGAAATGTTTAAACAGCTCCTTCCTCCAACTAATGATATATCAGAAATGTTTAAACAGCTCCTTCCTGTAGTCATTCTTAACAACTGGCTCATTTAATGACTTTAATGAAAAAGCATTTGACTAATATTTTAAAGAACTGAATGCAACTATACTTACTTTAGCATATTTAAACATTCACCAACTGATGGCTTCGGTGGTGCCATCACCAAAAATAATAAATGCTTATCGTTATACTATTTTTATTTATTTTGACGTTATTAAAATTTAAGAATTTTTTAAAAATTCTCGACATTTATTAATGTAAAAAAAAGAAATAACTAACACTAGTGTAATGAGTGGTATTTCTAAAGCTGCTAAAATTATAATTTTGATTACTATTAAAATCTGAAGGCTCCAAAACTTTGTAATGAACACTTAGGCTAAACATTCATTTGCCTCTTTATATCTGGTTAGTCAGTAGTATGCTTATGTACTTACAATACTAAATTTGGGGCTTGAAGATTTTGTAGATAGACAGTTGGGTAAAAATAAATAAATTAATCTCGTTTTACCCGAAACTTGGCCAGGTAGTTAGGGCGCTCGATTCACGATCTGCGGGTCGAGGTTCGAATCTCTGTCATACCAAAGATACTCGCCTTTATAATGTGATGATAAATCCCACTATTCGGTAGTAAAAAAGATGACTGTGGGTGGTGTTGATTATTGCCTTTTCTCTTGTTTTTGCACTGCTAAATTAGGTATAGCTAGTGTAGATAGCCCTCGTGTAGCTTTATGCGAACTTAAAACCAAACATTTCCATTTTTACACCGCATTCTAGGTGTTGACAAACACAGACCTGTCTTCCCATCACTTCTTCTTTTTCCACTCACGGTTCTTTGCAAGATATCACATCAGTGTGTGATAGCCATCTCTAATACAACAGTGATAGACTAGGAGAGAAATAAGCTAGTCAACATTACCCACCGCCAGCTCTTGGGCTAGTCTTTTACCGACAAATAGTAGGAATGGCCGTCACATTATAACGTTCTCACGGCTAGTTATAGGGTGAATTACCGAGATGTGTGAAAGTAACTAACAGTGAGAAAAGTCTTGATGTTCCCATATGTTATACCTTACTTCAAATATCTTATGTATACAAAATAATCTCATCAGAAAAACAAAAGTAATAATCGTTTGAAAATGTAAATGTGTTCCATAAATATTCCAAACTATATCCTTTTTATGTTCAAAAAACATTTTAGCAATATTTCCATCCCTTATGAGTTTAGTCGGTTATATTTTAATTCCAAATTTTAAATTTTAGCGCCATCTATCTTTGCCATTATTTTACTTTTTCACGAGATATTACTGGGGTTTTTGTTTGCTGTTTTTTTCAAATTCTTTGGTCTTTTCTTTTAAACATGCATACGTAATATTCTTGTCCAAATAACCTTCAACACACATGCTAACAGTAAAGCTCTTTAAATTTATTACGTGATATCTAGGGAATTTTTTATTCTTGTGATAAATTGGAATGTTACTACAGCAGTAATGTATGTGTGTGTATTTTGGTATTAGTAAAGCTACATGGGGCTATCTGCTATGTCTACCGATGAGAATAGAACCGCTGATTTTGGTGTTTTTAAATTCGAACGAAAACTCATCGCTTTCTTCTAAGAGACTTGTAGTAATAATTAAAAAATAACAACCTTTTATAGTTTGGTTTTATTTGCTTTTAATTAAGCACAAAGTTACCACAGGCACTGTAACCCCATTTTTAACGTTATAAACCTTCAAGTTCATCCGTTAGCCACTGGGAAGTGTGGGGGAGGGTTGATAGTTTCATACGTAATATTTTAGCATTATTTTTGAAATTATAAAGGAAACACTTGTGGTTGTGAAAGATTTACCTTATTAATAATCAAAGACAATCGTCAAACACAAATATTTGTAAAAACCTGGCTGTTTTGTTGCCAGAAATAATGGTATTGTGTATAGGTCTACTTTTAGTTTTAAAGAAAGAAAGTTCTGGTGGGCACTTGAAACTTTAATGAGTTACAGCGCACCCTAGTGTTTCTTGAAGATATTTCTTTATCATTTGAAGTACGTCTAATTCTTCAAATTGAATGTCTAGAAACATTGTTACAAGGAGGCGTCATCACCCCAAGTCAGCACTTAAACCATTTGAGTGGTTGTGTGCTTTTGATAAATCATTAGAAAACTTCCAGATGACCGTGCGCAGACTCTTCTGACATAGTACAAGTGCAGCAAAGATGATCCTTTGTGGGGATATATAGTTACGTCTGTCGCCGCTATGACAGATCTGTCACCACAATGATAGATCTGCCATAATTATCATAGATCTGTCGCCACAATGATAGATCTGCCATAATTATCATAGATCTGTCGCCACAATGATAGATCTGTCATAATTATCATAGATATGTCGCCACAATGATAGATCTGCCATAATTATCATAGATCTGTCGCTGCTATAATAGATCTGTCGCCACTATATTAGATATTTCGTCATTATATTATATCTCTCGCCGCTGTATTAGATCTGACTTAATTACATTAAATATTTCACCGATATAATATATCTTTTGCCACCATAATAGCCCTATAGCCGCTGTAGTATATTTGTCGTTATTATATCAGATCTTTTGCTACCTTAGTAGATCTGTCGCCACCATGTTATACAAATTGCCGACGTATACATAACAGTGTTTAACTAGATGCTTAACAGTTACGGTATTTTAAAGGTACTTTGGAACCCACAATTAAAAACGAACAAAGTACATTTTCATAAGCATTAAGCTATTAAAACATATTAATACAAATTAACACAGCTCATATTAACAACTTGTTAAGAGTTGTGTTCCCATTGAAATGACTATAGCTGGAAACAAAACTGTACTATTTATAGTAGTCGAGATAACACGTCAAACTTTCCGTTAGAGCCGTTTGTGTATTTAGTGAAATGTTAGGATTAGCTTTTTTCACATACGTATATTTTCTAATCAGGTGTCTTTCCTTGCATCTAATTTTACTGCTTTTCTCGTTCTCACGATATCGTATTGATTACTTCAAGAAGAGCAAATGATCTTAAAATTATTTCTGAACCCACTAATCTGCTTATCATGGATTCGAATGCTGTTACGAATGTGCTCGCCCTTTCTGCCTTAGTGACACTAAAATGTGACTTTTAATCCCACCTTTTGTAGATAAAGAGCAGCCCCAGACTTGAGGTAGGTAGTTTTTACTTCCATTTTCTCCCTACTTGTCTAATCCCATCTAAGTTGCCCTCTACCCTCCTCAGTGACAAAACGGTATGTCTACAGACTTACAACTCTAGGAACAGGGTATCTAAATATGTTTCGGTTTTCATCAGCGAATTTCCTTAGTACACTATTGAATCTCTTCTTGTCCTTAAATTTCTTGTTTATAGGTATTTATATAAATATTATATATAAATATATAAACATTATAGATATTTATATATAATTAGACATTTCGACATTGGTATACTCTTTCACCGAGTAAAGCTTGAACCTAGACTTTCAAAACCTGCCCAATTCAGCAAATTCGTCTATTTGTTCTTAATACACTTAAGTATGTTTGCTTTAGCGCAAAGTTACGTAGTGGATTATATGCGCTCTGTCTAGCGCGGAGAATCGGACCCTAGATTTTAGAAATTATCGCTGACCCAACGAGGGACTTTTTATTATGATGCATAACTTTGAAACATACAGACCAATAACGAAACATTTTCTTTCTTCCTTAGTCTTTCGTTATCATATACTTCTGTGATAAAATTATTTATTTGTAGAAAATACTTTCCTCTTTCTACGCACGCACATGAATTTGAAATTGCCTTACATATAAAATAAACTTTACTAATCTCTGTAGAACAAAAAACTTTCGACCTAGAAGTATAATGTTACTAGCGTCGACTGAGAAGCAAAATCTGATCTAAAGTTACAAACATAACACACAACAAAAAACGGTTTATCCATCCACCTGTATATATGTTACAATTCATGCCTTTTAATGACCTTACGGACTTAGGTTAGGCTTAGAAGAAAGAATTTTGTTAATTGTGAAAAAAACGACTAAAGTGAAGCTCATATATAACCATATAGCCTTTCATATGTAATAATATAGTCTTTCATATATAACCATAGTCTTTTATATATAATAATATACTTTCTCTTATATAACCATATAACCTAACATATATAATATACTATCTCATATAGTCTTACATACTATCTCATACAGTTTTACATATATAACCATATAACCTAACATATATAGCCATATAGTATCTCATTTATGCTGTAAGCTCATTTTGTGAAACATGCTGTAGAAGTGATCTCAGTTTCCACAAACGTTCGATGGTTTGACGAGTAAAATGGTTTGAGCTAACTCGTTCACTGTATTACCTCTATCTAAAAAAAGGCCAATTAACAACTTCCTTATGAAACTACACAATGTAAGAACAATGGAAAATATTGTAGTATTTTGAACAAACAAACAATTAGGGAAAACAATAACAACACAAGCCGACCTGAAAACAGATATATTTTTTTTTGTGTACGTACTATACCTTGAAAGTAGGGTATGAGTCGACACATGGCTGCTCCGAAGACAAACTCTCGAAGCAGAGCTCCGGCTAAAGTGAAGGGCATGCAGAAGACTCCAAGAAGCAGGTCGCTGACCGCCAGGTTAATCAGGAACACATTTGTCACGTTTCTCATTCTCTTATTAATGGCCAACGTGATTATTACCAACATGTTTCCTACAACAGCCAGCAGTAGAATAATGCTATAGAGAAGGATTAAACAAATCTTTTCTTCGAGGCTGACAGAAAACAGTACATTTGAATCGCCAGAAGTTTCGCTGCTGTTCGTTGACGAGTTTGTATTTATTGACTGAGCCATTGGGTTCTATTCCGTAGTGTATTTAGTGATAGACGTGTATTAGTATCACTGAGGTTTCTGTTTTGTTTTTCAGTGAATTTACATCCGGAGCAGTTTCCTCCTTGTATCTATCTTCTTGGCTTTATCTTGAGGCTATAATTTTCTTGTCACCTGTTCTTGAAAGAATGAACGAGAGTCCTTAACGAAATTTCTTAATCCGTAAAAGAGAGAGAGAGAGACAATTTTACTGTAGTTCCTTACTAAAAAATAAGTAAATATTAAATAAGAAAGTTATTTATGCTACTGTATTTCATTCGGAAAGATTAACATAACGTATCAACAGAATAAATATATCACAATGACTCAAATCGAGTCTGATGTTTTATTTCATTTATTACTATAATGTTTATCACATTATATTGGACTTTCGTACTGTTCTTTCCTTATAATAAGACCATATTTTTAACGATCACTTCTGTTACCGTGATAATTTTAAATTATCTGAATACACTAAATCTAGAATTTGTTTTTAAGTAATTCCGTCAGTTTGTTTCTTCCAGAATTTTCGTGTAAAGCCATACGACAGATTGTTTGTGCTTAGTCGTTCCTAATTTCGAGCTGAAAGACTTAGAGAGGGCATCTAATACCCAGTACCAACCACTAGTCTTTTTTATAGCAAAGCCACATCAGGCTATCTGCTGAGCCCACCAAGGGGAATCAGATCCCTCATTTTAGCGTTGTAACTCGGTAGACTTACCGCTGTACTAGCAGAGGACCCTGGATGATAAGAGGGAACACTCGCAGTGAAAACTTGTAATCGAAATTTTAAAATCGACTTTATCAAATTAAAAACATTTTTTACTAAGACAAATCCACGGTTTCAGTGAAAATGCTGTCATGTTATTTACTGATTTTCAAAACTTCACAAAGTTGCCGGAGTATAACATAAATTGAAATGAGGAAAGCTTTGCAACCACGTTACGAACATGTTTCGGACTGTGGGTAAGTATAATAGGTAACACTTACAATAACTTACTAAATTACTCTGAATAGAAACAAAAGTTAAAATTGACTTACCAAATTACTCTGAATATATTCAACACTTAAACGTGATCTCATCCTCCTTACTTTGCTATGACGTTGTGAGATGTATTATAATTATACTGTAAAGCAGCTGCATTTAAAATAACACAAGAACAAACCTGTTTGTAATTTAAGGACTAGAAAAACCGTAATAAAATTCTTCTCTGTTTTAACGAATTTTATTTTAAATAATATTTTTAGAGGGAGAAACATATCTTCAGTGTCGTACCTAGAGATTATAATTTATTTTCTGTCGAAGTTGATGGTTTCTATTTTGGCCACTAGATGTCAGGATGTATACAACTGAAAGTAGCTGAAAGCTTCCTGCTTTATTTATTTGCCCTAAAGTACTTTATTTTCTCATGAAGTACAAATTTCGTTGTAGAACGTATGAAGAGATGGTTATCCTGCAGGGTGTCGTTAAAAGCTCCTATAGAGTTGATAGTACAGTTATATTGCCAAGAGTTGATAACATTTCGTGTAATATACGGCTTCACAGGTTGAAAAGTTGGTGACTGTCGGCCATCCTTTTCTTTTGTTAATAAGATTTACGTTCGAAAGTAGAATGTAATATTAGATTTCCAACAAGTACGAAGTGCAGAAGTTATAAATTGATCGAAAAAACTGTACTTTCTGTAAATCAATATGATAAAAACAGAATTTAAAATATTTAATTAGCAAAAAGTTTATAAGCGATTGGTACTTCTAAAAATATATTAAAAACAAACAAACGAGAAGATGTCGGAGAAAGACATGACTTAATTTTGTGAGTGTGTGTGTGTGTGTGTGTGTGTGAGAGAGAGAGAGAAACTACTTATATGTTATTCAAATCAAATAATTCCAACGTACAAAACCTATTACTTTGTTGAAAAAATCTTTATATTGACCTTTGTTACGCCTGAAAGGGAGTGACATTTTGACCAAAGTTCTGGTCATAAAACAATTGGTCGTAAATAGGAGGGCGTAATAATAATTACTTTGAAGTTCATTTATTTTGATGGCAGTGGCTATTGCTGGATTGCCACCTTCTCTCTGTTCTGTCACTTTAAAATTACGAACGGCTTTGCGCGAGTAGCCATCTGTAATTTTGAGAGAAAATTATTAAGCAAGTGAACCAATCCTAAAATAATTATATTGAATCGTTAACTTAGGGTTAATAGGAAAGTTTACGATTTGAAACTATAATGAAAAGGCTTAGAAAGCTTAGAATAAAACTAAGACTCTTGGTAACTTAAGTTTCAGCAATCACGACAGGAGTGTTGAGCAGGTTCAGTGTTACACTATGGTTACAGGCACTTCGAAAAAACTTGCTATAATTAATTACACTAGATATGTTTTGCATGGTTTACAAAAGTTATGGAGCAGACACTTAATTAATAGAGGTTTGTTTGTGGTTATCACAAGCATAGCAAACGGCTATATGTGCTGTACCAATTACGAGTATTGAAACCTGGTTTTTTAGGGCTCCAACACTGACAGGCAAAGTAATTTGTAAGCTTGTATTAATATTACTAAGAGAAAGTCTTCGGACTAATAACGGTAATATTCGAGGTTCAATTTCCCATGTTGGAGAGTGCACATATAACCCATTGTGTACAGTAGTTCTGAAGGTTTATAACGGTAAAATCCGGGTTTAGAGTCCATTAGGAGAGGACAGCACAAATAGCCCATTATGTAGCGCCTATCGAAAGATTTATTTTGAATTTCTCGCAGTTCAAGGACTGTTTTGCGTTAGTCGTCCTAATTTTGAAATGGTGGACTAGGAGAAAAACAGCCAGTTAACACCTCTCACTGCAAACTCTTGGGCTACTCTTTTACCAACGAATATTGGAAGTGATCTTCACATTATAGCGCCTCTAACGGCTGTAAGAACGAGCTTGTTCGGCGAGTCGAGCGCCATAACTACCATGTTAGGCTTCCCATCAAAAGAAATATCCAATGGCAAAATACAACAACCATCTTTCTAAAATCGTTATAATAATGGTGGAAATATTCAATATATCCATCCCATTGTATTATTATTGTATTTTAATTTGACTTTCACTTGTCTACATCTAGCTAGAAATGTTTATGAAAACTAAAAAATGGGATATACTAAGATTTATTGTGAAACGCATAGACTTATGGGAAACAAAATATTTTCTCGGTAATGTGAAACAATAAAGTAAAGGCAGAATATTTACAAATTCGTTTCTACATTTTAGTTGGTACAATGAAGAAATATCAAAAGGAAACTTGACAAACTTTTTGTGTTAATTTTTTGTCATAAAACATAATTTGAAATAGTTTTAACCAAAAACTTCTAGTTTTTATTAACCATAATATCTGTAGTTGATCGTCCTGAAACTAGTGGCGATTTCTTGTCATCATAGAACCCGAAAAATGACAAAAAAAAAAAAGCAGTAAAGTTGAATTACATCGACAGTTTCGTCTGAAAATAAGTTATTCCACGTGTTTCTGTCAAGATTTTGGTGAGAGTATATTGCGCCCTCCTGTGGCGTGGATTGTAAGTCTACATACATACAACGCTAAAACCCTGTTTTTTGATATTTGTGTTGGGAACGGCATAGACAGCCCATTGTGAAGCTTTGCGCTTAAGAAAAACAAAAAATCCATTGCATTCTGCAAAGTTTTATAACGCTAAACTAGTAAATATAGACGGGTAGAGTGTCCGTAAATCAGGATTTCCATAGTCTCAGCTCTATGTGTGAGATCAGAAAGTGTCAAAAGAAGAAAAAATATCGGAGAAGAAACATGTCTTGTTCTTTTCCTTGTAACCACTTTTAGATCTTTCATTTATTGGTCAGAAGAAACGGATGAACAATCATTGTTGTGTTCTAGTTGTCACTAGCATGTTAAAAAACACAGCTTTACAGTTCAAATCTTGGAGAAATTAAATGGTCACGAGTACAAGTAATCTTTGAAACGACCTCTCATCAGCATCAAAACAATGTCTACAAACTTCTGTTGCTTACTTTGGAGCAAATGGTTATGGTTTGGTTTGGTTTGAATTTCGCGCAAAGCTACACGAGGGCTCTCTGCGCTAGCCGTCCCTAATTTTGCAGTATAGACTAGAGGGAAGGCAGATAGTCATCACCACCCAACGCTAACTCTTGAGCTATCTTTTTACCAACGAATAGTGGGATTGACTGACACATTATATCGCCCCCACGGTTGAAAGAGTGAACATGTTTGGTAGGACGTGGATTCGAACACGCGACTCTTAGATTACGAGTGAGTGCTTTAACCATCTGGCCATGCCGGGGCCTCTAAGCAAGAGATCGAAAACTAAACTTATGGCACGTTTTATTTGAGAAATTAACTGAGCGGAATTTCTCTTATTTCAAACAATTTCTGCACGATAGATTCAAAAACTTAAGGTTAAACGAAATACGTTTATAGGTATTGTTGGTAATTGGGCCGGGTGTGACCTCAAATTGGTTATTGAGCCACAGATGAGATCATCCGTAATGCTTCACTGCACACACTCTGAATTATTGCCACTAATTCTCTACACACGCTTATGAATATTTTGATAAGTTTAAAATTTGCAGTGGCAAAGGACGGTTGTTGGTTTGTAAATTAACTATTCGGGTGTAGATGGCATATTATTATAATTTCAATTCATAAAATTGAAATTACTTTGAACAACGACGTACGCATATAATAGTTTTTCTTGTTCGTGTCACCGAGTGGCTGCATATAATAAGCTGACGATATTCAAACCTCAATGTTTATCATAGATCCCCTCCCGACATGCACAGCGGTATGTCTTCGGACTTACAACGCCAGAAACCGAGTTTAGATACTCACTGTGGGCGCAGCACAGCTAGCCCATCGTGTAGCTTTTACAGCTGTCTACAAACAACATTTGTTTTCCGACAAAAATATTTTGGACGTACAAGAACACCACAAAAACTAGTATATATTTTGATCACTGGCTTATCCTTGTCTCTGAAGGCAAGGAGCAAAGTAGTCTTTATCTAAGTACGAGTTTACATTCACCAAACTTTCATAATAGTAGTGTGAGATTGAGCAGTGATTGTATTCACTTTTTGGGAGATAATGTCAAATCGATTTCTGAAGCCCTGAAGAACAGAAGCGTGATAAATTCTTTTAGAGTGACGAGAACATCAACGAATAATTCTGTGTTCTATTGTTCGCCAAAAAAATATATATTGATAAAAAAGTTGAGTGGTAAAAAGCGAATTGCGAATGTCCAAAAAATTCGTTTTCGCTGTAATTGGGTGAAATATAAAAGTGACATTACAACGAGAAAATCATATACAAATACATTAAAAGCGGTATACGTTCTAGGCTGCTGGCTGTTGAGAAACGTTTACTTTTATGTTTAATAACTACATTAGAAGGCTTATAAGGGCAAAAACTCGAAGTATTCAAAACATGTTTTTGCTTTTTCTAAAAATAGTTAGAGGTTGAATTTGTAAACGCTACTTGACAGAGCCCACTAGTAGAGGACAGCACAAATAGCCTATTATGTAGCACCTATCAAAATATTTCTTTTATTTTGAATTTCGCTCACTTTCGCGCAGTTCGACGACTATTTTGCTTTAGCCGTCCCTAATTTTAAAAAAGATGGAGAAAACAGGCAGTCAACACCTCTCACTGCAAACTCTTGGGCCACTCTTTTACAAACGAATATTGGAAGTGATCATCACATTATAGCGCCTCCTAACGGCTGTAAGAGCGAACAGGTTCGGTTATTCGAGTGCCATAGCTACCATGTTAGGCTTCCCATAAAAAGAGGGCCCGGCATGGCCAAGCGTGTTAAGGCGTTCGACTCGTAATCCGAGAGTCGCGGGTTCGAATCCCGGTCGCACCAAACATGCTCGCCCTTTCAGCCGTGGGTGTTATAATTTGAAGGTCAATCCCACTATTTGTTGGTAAAAGAGTAGCCCAAGAGTTGGCGGTGGGTGGTGATGACTAGCTGCCTTCCCTCTAGTCTTACACTGCTAAATTAGGGATGGCTAGCGCAGATAGCCCTCGAGTAGCTTTGCGAGAAATTCAAACCAAAACAAACAAACAAAAACCCATAAAAAGAAATATCCAATGGCGAAATATAATAACTATCTTTCTCAGATAATCGTAATTAATGGTATCTGGCATAGTTTGATGTTTTAAACATTCAACGCGCAATGTATGACTAGCAGGTTCGAGTCCCAAAAATACTCACCCTTTCAGTCGCAGGGGCATTATAATGGGACAATTAATCACTTTTTTCGTTGGTAAAAGAGTAGCCCAAAAGTTGGCGATGGCTGGTGTTGATTACCTATCTTCCCTCTAAAATATCTCTTCAAAATAAGAGACAGGAAGCACAACTAGCCCTCGAGTACACTTGCACGAAATTCAACAAAACAAGTAGTAAGTTGGTTTGTTTGCTGCCCATCGCGGGAAATCGAACCCCCAATTTTAGCATTGCAAGTCAACAAGCGATCTGATAACTTGCAGAAGAATCTTACCCAATATTTGAAATTCTGAAAGTATACAGTATTTTTTAAAAATAAGTTAACATTCATATATGTATCTATACTTAGTTAAAATTTGGGAGATGAAAATACGTGTTGGTTTCATTATTTACTGGCATTGTTTTATGTTTATTTATGTTTATATGGTATTTTCTTATATAACCATAGTTATCTCACAGATACATCGAAAATACACAAATTATTTTATCAGTAGTAACCCCCGGGGGTATCGGTAATATTTCGAACTTACAATGTTAAAATTTCGGGTTCGATTCTTTTCGTTTAAAAATGGCTGTTGACTCGCAGTTCTAAGCTCCTTAATTATTTCTGTTTAACCCGACATAGCCAGTTGGCTAGGGGGCGCTTCACTCGCAATCTGATGGTTGTAGGTTCGAGTCCCTGTCCCATCAAATATGATCGCCCTTTCAGCAGTGGGTTCGTTGTAATAGTACAGTCAATTCTCCTATTCTTTGGTAAAGGAGTAGCCCAAGAAATGCGGTAGGTAGTGATGACTAGCTAGCTAGTATAGTTAATAAGTTAAGCTGTTGCGTTGTGTTCCTGAGTTAGTCTCGTTAATGTAAATTCATGAGTGCGATATAAGAGTAACAGTCAAATCCTACCACGATATAAGGAAGACAGCCAAATCCCACCATCTGTCATTCGGTATGACGATTTGTGGTCGATGATGTGGACTTGCTGCCTTCTATTTAGTCTAGCACTTCCAAACTGTGGTTGGCTAGTGCAGATAGCTCTTGGAAAGTTTTACGAAAAAATAACAAACAGAAGTAACACAAAAAAAAGTATTAGTGTATTTTTCAGTGAATTCAGAATGGAATATGTTTCGGTTTGTAGCTGAAGCGTAAATCTACACAAAGGGCTAGCTATCTGTACTGTAAATCTACACAAAGGGCTAGCTCTCTGTACTGTAAATCTACACAAAGGGTTAGCTATCTGTACTGTAAATCTACACAAAGGGTTAGCTATCTGTACTGTAAATCTACACAAAGGGTTAGCTATCTGTACTGTAAATCTACACAAAGGGTTAGCTATCTGTACTGTAAATCTACACAAAGGGTTAGCTATCTGTACTGTGCCCATCATGGGTATCGAAACATAGTTTTTAGAGTTATAACTCCGCAGAGCAACTGCTGAGTCACTGGAGAGCATAAAACGAATATAAATGATTTGTTTTAAAACAAAGCCTCACTTGATTATCCGCTGTGGCCACCGTTAGTAATCGAACTCCAGATTTTAGCGTTGTTTTCTTGTTTGTAGACTTATCGCTATCTTATGAGGGAACTGTAAAAAACCAACAAACAAACTAATTTCTATCGTCATGACTTACGTTCGGTAGCTAAAAACCACCTGGATAAATTAGTTTATATCGTAATTTTATCCATCTTGTCTTTCCGGTGTAAATTCTGCTGTTGGAACAGATGTGTTAAAATATCTCCAAAGATAAGAAAACACTGCTTCTAAGCTCTTTTATTTTGCTGCTAAAATTATCTATTGTATAATGTTTATGAGTAAGTGTGTGAATATTACGGTAAAAAATATGAAAGGAAAAGTCTGAAAAATAATTAAATAAAAAAGGCTTAACACGTACTTAAGCCTATTTTTTGGAATATCTTTATATCGCTTACATAAAAGGCGTGCCATTTACAGTATGGTCAACCTAAATTTCACTACCAGTGGATCATGGCTAAGATTCGACCCTAAATGGGAAGACAGCTGTATGTTTATGATGATATATGGCAAGATTTCACTACAGGTTTCTCTAACCTGTTGAGAGTGTTGACTTATATTTGTTAACACAAGTTGCATATCATTAGCAAAATGATAAGTTCGTTAAAGTAGACAATACACATAAATCAGCTCCTCTTAGCAACAGAGAAAACCTTTACAACAACCATTCTCCCTGGTGGCTCAACGGTAAGTAAAATGGCTTACGACTCTAAAAACTGGGTTTCGATACCACCGGTGCTATGGACAAATCAAACTCATTGTGTAGCTTCATGCTTTACACCAAACAAACACAATAACCCTACTTACTTAATATTTTGATGAGTGTTTCTTGTGCAAATGGTCTAAACAAACAAGTAGCATTGGTTGTTCCTGTTATTGATGGCCTTTTTCTTCAAAGTATGCAGGGATCCACTTCTCCACAACGATTGTCCAGGTTGAAGATGAATTAAGTGTCGTGCGCAAGCTGATTCAAAATAAAAGTACAACGCATGCGTAAATCATTTCTTCAGAGAGCTTACGTCATAGAACTAACCTTGTAACCAGAGAATTAACTTGAAAACAGATTTGACATGAAAAGTTGTAACATATCAATTTTTTATCCCACGTGGTTAAATATAAGATAGTTAAAATAACCACCTACGACATCGGCAAATTATTTGTTAATTTATTCCATACCAGATGGCACAAATTAACTGTCGCTTTTTTAATGATACATTTAGTTTATACGGAAATATGTTTACAGAAATAGAAATAAACGTTAAACATATATTTAAGAAGAGTGGTAATACTACCTTGTAAATATAATAATTAAAATAACTGATTTTTATATTCAGGAAATCATTTTCAAAACTCGTTAAACGCTCTTAGATGAACGACCAACTTTTTGATTATCCGTCATTATCTCCGTGAGGAAAATAAACCTATCGGAGAATTGAATAACCTAATTTTGGTGATATTTTCAGCAAACAGGTTTGCTAACTAATTATTATTTTTTTTTTTAATGTTCTTAAGACTTTCTCGGGTTTACATACTTTCGTTTCGCCATTTCGCGTACTGTGAAAACAAACAAATGGTGCTTTAATGTAAAATATAGAGGGCGTAAACAGGTTACTTGTTTTTTTTTTCTTATTATACTCGTGTTAGAATTGTAAAAACAATGTGAGTTTCTATTCCCATAGGGTCCGGCATGGCCAAGTGTGTTAAGATATGCGGCTCGTAATCTGAGAGTTGCGGGTTCGTATCTCCGTCGTGCCAAACATGCTCGCCCTTTCAGCCGTGGGGGCGTTATAAGGTGACGGTCAATCCCACTATTCGTTGGTAAAAGAGTAGCCCAAGAGTTGGCGGTGGATAGTGATGACTAGCTGCTTTCCCTCTAGTCTTACACTGCTAAATTAGGGACGGCTAGCGCAGATAGCCGTCGTGTAGCTCTGCGCGAAATTCAAAACAAACAAACAAACAATTCTATTCCCATAAAAAATTTAAAGCAAGAAGACGAAATCGAACATTTCTTATTTCATCGAAAGTGACTACACATAGATATTTTAAGAAAATATTTCTAATCGGCGTCGCGATGAATGTTGAAAGGGCGCCCACTAGTGGCTCAGCAGTATGCCTAAAGACTTAATGTTAAAAAATAGGGTTTCGATTCCAGTGGTGAAGTTTTGGACCTGACAATAATCAAACATTGTGAATGGAGCAAAGTTTGTTTATTAACACAAAATGTAAGAAAAATATGGGTATGTTTCAAAATATGTTGATAAACGGTTCATTTCAGTATAAGACAAGAACAACTAAACAGTCATGTTTCGGCCAAACAATCACCAACGAGTCTCACAACTTATTTCTATTTGGCAAGCTTGAGAACTGTTCTGTGTTGGTTGTTAATTTACCACTTAGAATATTTGTGGAAAGGAACATGTGGTGTATATTTTTCACAGTTGCTGTCACAGTATAAACAACATAACATGGAATATTGTCAGCATACCTCTTACTAATGTTCCTCATATGTTCAAATAATCTGAAGGGTGTAATATCAAAAGGTTTAAATATGGGATACAAATCCCGGATTCTGTTTCTTTGTTTGATTTGAATTTCGCGCAAAGCTACACGAGGGCTATCTGTGGTAGCCGTCCCTAATTTAGCAGAAAAAGACTAGAGGGAAAGCAAATATCATCTTCACCCACTGGCAACTATTGGGTTACTCTTTCACGAACAAATAGTGTGATTTACTGTCACATTGCTAAATTAGGGACAGCTAGTGCAGATAGCCCTCGTGTAGCTTTGCGCGAAATTCAGAACCAACTAATAGAGTGCTTCATAAGTCAGTAACTGAGTCTTTGTTCTTTTGTATTCATATTAATAATATCAGTGGTGTATTTAAGGATCCGTATAACATTATTTCGAGTCAACGAATTAAATCCATTTAAAGCTTTGGTGACAGTAAATATCTGTAAGTGAAGGTAATTAGTATTACTGCTGAACCAGTATTGATTGGTATCGTAAGATAATACCACAATACTGGCTAGGATAAGAAAAAGAGTAATTCGAGTTGTCAGTTAGAACTCAAATAATTCTGTCCTAAGTCAATCTAGATGGCACGAGTGTGACTTAACATAAATCGCTCATAGTTTCGCCAGTAACCACTGTTAGCTTTACTTGCAACTAATCAACTAAGAAAATAGCTCCTAAAGTGTATGCTTGTAGAAAAATTCTTTCGTGGGTGTGTCTGCAAGCCAGTCAGTGAAACGTTGGTAACTGCAAATCCAGTCTAAATTCAAGTGAAATCCTTTAACAGTGATATTGAGACAGAACGTGTGGAGAAAAATAATTTGGAGACGTATAAGGAAATGGGATAATATAAATGCAAATAAAAGAAAGTGGAACAGATGAAACGTTAGGCGCTCTAACTAAGAGTTGGAAGAATAATCGAAGTAAGAAAAAATACCCGAGAAAAATAAACAACAAAAATGAACAATATATAAGTGGATATTGATTCATTATAAGAGTCCTCTTGAAGAACAACTGGTGTTGATAACTTTAATCATTCTTCATTCTTCTTGATGACGAGAAACCCACTTGAAACAAAAATGTATCTACGGCTAGTATGGGTATTAACGCTTACGAGAATAACATTTCGACCTTCCTAGGTCATCTTCAGGTTAAGAACTCTCTCTTTCTTGTCCTGAAGATGACCAAGGAAGGTCAAAACGTTGTTCTCTCCTTATCAATAAGCGTTAATACCCATAGCTGCCGTTCTGAGATATATTCATCCTTCCTGATAAAGACCCGGTATTGCCAGGTGGTTAAGGTGCTCAACTCCCAATCTGAGAAATGCAGGTTTGAATCTTCGTCACACAAAACATGCTCGCCCTTTCAGCAGTAGGGGCGTTATAACGTGACAGTCAATCCCACGATTCGTTAGTAAAAGGGTAACCCAAGCATTGGCGATGAGTGGTAATGACTAGTTGCTTTACTTCTAGTCTTACATTGCTAAATTAGGGACAACTAGCGCAGATAGCCCTCCAGTATCTTTGCGCGAAATTCAAAACAAACAAACAAACATTGCTGATAAAATAAACGAACGTTTGTTTTCATTGGTTTTTAAGGTGAGTTTAACATCTGTATAATCTCGGCAGCAGTTTTTTTAAACTTACTGTTTACTATTTCAGCTTTGTTATAGGAATAAAGATTTTAAAGTGATGTGCATGCAAGTCAAATTTTGTGTTTATAAGTGATTGGAAAGTGTCGGTAGTTTTCAACAAACTGGGTCAAGCTTGGCCTATTCTTTAATATATCAAAAGATCTGAAGTTCGAGATACATTTCCTCTGAAGATTTTCATCTGTGGATGCATCATGAAGATGATGGATTTGTTGCGATTTATGGCAACAGTTGCTGCTAGCTGGTCGTTTCGCGTATGCCAGTAGTTTAAAATTCAGGCTAGCTAGATCTACATCCTAAGAATCGTTTGACGTGGCCGTTTATTCCACATACAAACAATGAATTTTTGAATGCACTGCTTTGTTCTTTCAGTCAGGCTTAGAGCTATCATCTGTCTACCATATATAATAATGGTTTCTTTATCATTAAACCTCTTTGTATAAAACGTATTCACTAATAAGCTCTCAATAATACAGTTGTAATTTTCCTATTATCTTTTGAATCTATTTTTACAAAAAAAAATTAAGCATACTAAAAATAACAGTATCACAACATCAGAGAGGAAACAAACAGCAACAAACTCAAGATACAGGTCATGAAAAAACAAAAGATTCCAAATATCTCCAAGAAAATGAACTACAAATTATTTTTTCTCATCATAATTGATTTGTTTATTTCACATTTTAATTTATAAAATTGTAATTACATAACGCTAACTTATTTATAAGTTATTTATTTCACTTCAATATTCTAGTGATATAAATGATTTAATATATAGACAATAAATTGCCAATAAGATCCAGTTTTGCATGTATTTTGAAGTAAGATAAACTGGTAATTGCTTCCTTTATGCCATAAAAAGGCCAATACAATATTCAAGATATGTTTTGGTTTTATTAAATCCAAGTATGAATTTGAAACTTTTTATTCAGAAAATTATTCATGTATGAAGCATTTTATAGTTTGAATAATATATCATGTAACAAAACTGTTTTTAGTTAGAAATAAAGCCTTTTCTAGTGGGGAAAAACAAACTAAAATCAACTCAAAAAGGAAGAATTTTGCGAGTGGTAATAGATTCCTTCCAACAGAGTTTTTGCGCGTACATTACTGATTTGTATGGTATTGTAGTTTGTTTTTAAATTTCACGCAAAACTAATTAATATCCCTAATTTAGCAGCGTAAGACTAGAAGTAAGGCAGCTAGTCATTACCACTCACGGCCAATGCTTGGGCTACCCTTTTACCAACGAACAGTGGGATTGACCGTCACATAATAACGCCTTCACAGCTGAGAAAGTGAGCATTTTTGGTCTGAAGGGGATTTGAGCCCGCGACCCTCAGATTACGAGTCAAGTGCTTTAACGACCTGGCCATACCCAACCCGATATAGTAGAGTGCTTCCCTATAAATCAGTTGCAAGTTCATAGTGTCATATTTATCTGATACTTAAAAAAAAAAACATATACAGGGGTAGCACTGTTTCCTTTCCTTTCATGGACCGCACTTCCTTGTTAGTACTACAAAATGGAAGGCTAAGTTGTGACCAAGTTTCATATATAACAATATGAACATGGTTGATTCTCTATTTTAACAAAATTAACAGACTTGATTCTCTGTTTTAACGATATGTGTAATGTTGATTCTCTGTTTTCACAATATAAATATGACTGATTCACTTATTTAATAACATGAACATGAATGATTCTCTCATTTAATAATATTAACATTGTTGATTCTCTGTTTAAACAATATCAACAGGGTTGATTCTCTGTTTTCACTGTATAAATATGACTGATTATCTTATTTAATAATTGATTCTCTCATTTAACAATATTAATATTGTTGATTCTCACATTTAACAATGTTAATATTGTTGATTCTCTGTTTTCACTACATATATATGACTGATTCTCTTATTTAATAATTGATTCTCTAATTTACCAATATTAATATTGTTGATGCTCTGTTATACCAATAATAATATTGTTGATTCTCTGTTTTAACAATATGAGTAGTATTGATACTCTGTTTTTAGTACATAAATACGACTGATTCTATTATTTAATAACTGATTCTCTCATTTAACAATATTAAAATTGTTCATTCTCTGTTTTAATAATATGAGTAGGATTAATTCTCTGTTTTCAGTACATAAATATGCCTGATTCTCTTGTTTAATAATTGATTCTCTCATTTAATAATATTAACATTGTTGATTCTCTGTTTTCACTATATAAATATGACTGATTCTTTTATTTAATAATTGATTCTCTTATTTAACAATATTAATATTGTTGATTCTCACATTTAACAATATTAATATTGTTGATTCTCTGTTTTAACAATATTAATATTGTCGATTTTTTGTTTTAACAATATGAGTAGGATTGATTCTCTGTTTTCACTATATAAATATGACTGATTCTCTTATTTAATAATTGATTCTCTCATTTAACAATATTAGTATTGTTGATTCTTTGTTTTCACTGTAAAATATGACTGATTCTCTTTTTTAATAACACGAGCATGACTGATTTTCTCGTTTAACAATATTAACATTATTGATTCTCTCATTGAACAATATTAATATTGTTGATTCTCTGTTTTAACAATATGAGTAGGATTGATTCTCTGTTTTCACTACATAAATATGACTGATTCTCTTATTTAATAATTGATTCTCTAATTTACCAATATTAATATTGTTGATTCTTTGTTTTAACAATATTAATATTGTCGATTTTCTGTTTTAACAATATGAGTAGGATTGATTCTTTGTTTTCACTATATAAATATGACTGATTCTCTTATTTAATACTTGATTCTCTCATTTAACAATATTAATATTGCTGATTCTCTGTTTCACTATATAAATTTGACTGATTCTCTTATTTAATAACACGAACATGAATGATTCTCTCATTTAACAATATTAACATTGTTCTTTCTCTGTTTTCACTGTATAAATATGACTGATTCTCTTACTTAATAATTGATTCTCTGTTTTACCAATATTAATATTATTGATTCTCTGTTTTAACAATATGAGTGTGATTGATTCTCTGTTTTCAGTACATAAATATGACTGATTCTCTTATTTAATAATTGATTCTCTCATTTAACAATATTAACATTGTTGATTCTCTCTTTTCACTGTATAAATATGACTGATTCTCTTATTTAATAATTGATTCTCTCATTTAACAATATTAATATTTATGATTCTCTGTTTTACCAATATTAATATTGTTGATTCTCTGTGTTCAGTACATAAATATGACTGATTCTCTTATTTACTAATTGATTCTCTCATTTAACAGTATTAACATTGTTGATTCTCTCTTTTCACTATATAAATATGACTGATTCTCTTATTTTATAATTGATTCTCTCATTTAACAATATTAATATTGTTGATTCTCTGTTTTAACAATATTTATATTGTCGAATTTTTGTTTTAACAATATGAGTAGGATTGATTCTCTGTTTTCACTATATAAGTATGACTGATTCTCTTATTTAATAATTGATTCTCTCATTTAACAATATTAGTATTGTTGATTCTCTGTTTTAACAATATGAGTAGAATTGATTCTTTGTTTTCACTGTAGAAATATGACTGATTCTCTTTTTTAATAACACGAGCATGACTGATTTTCTCGTTTAACAATAATAACATTGTTGATTCTCTCATTGAACAATATTAATATTGTTGATTCTCTGTTTTAAAAATATGAGTAGGATTGATTCTCTGTTTTCAGTACATAAATATGCTTGATTCTCTTATTTAATAATTGATTCTCTCATTTAATAATATTAACATTGTTGATTTTCTGTTTTCACCGTATAAATACGACTGATTCTTTTATTTAATAATTGATTCTCTTATTTAACAATATTAATATTGTTGATTCTCACATTTAACAATATTAATATTGTTCATTCTCTGTTTTAAAAATATTAATATTATTGATTCTCTGTCTTACCAATATTAATATTTTTGATTCTCTGTTTTAACAATATGAGTAGGATTGATTCTCTGTTTTCACTACATAAATATGACTGATTCTCTTATTTAATAATTGATTCTCTCATTTAACAATATTAATATTATTGATTCTCTCATTTAACAATATTAATATTGTTGATTCTCTGTTTTAACAATATGAGTAGGATTGATTCTCTGTTTTACCAATATTAATTTTGTTGAATCTCTGTTTTAACAATATGAGTAGGATTGATTCTCCTTTTTCACTATATAAATATGACTGATTCTCTTAATTAATAATTTATTCTCACATTTAACAATATTAGTATTGTTGATTCTTTGTTTTAACAATATTAGTATTGTTGATTCTCTGTTTTAACAATATGAGTTGGATTGATTCTCTGTTTTCACTGTATAAATATGACTGATTCTCTTATTTAATAATTGATTCTTTCATTTAACAATATTTATATTATTCATTCTCTGTTTTACCAATAATAATATTGTTGATTCTCTGTTTTCAGTACATAAATATGACTGATTCTCTTATTTAATAATTGATTATTTCATTTAACAATATTAATATTGTTGATTTTCTGTTTTCACTATATGAATATGATTGATTTTCTTATTTAATAATTGATTCTCTCATTTAACAATATTAATATTTTTGATTCTCTGTTTTAACAATATGAGTAGGATGGATTCTCTGTTTTCAGTACATAAATATGACTGACTCTCTTATTTAATAATTGATTCTCTCATTTAACAATATTAACATTGTTGATTCTCTCTTTTCACTGTATAAATATGACTGATTCTCTGATTTAATAATTGATTTTCTCATTTAACAATATTAATTTTGTTGAATCTCTGTTTTAACAATATGACTAGGATTGATTCTCTGTTTTCACTATATAAATATCACTGATTCTCTTATTTAATAATTTATTCTCTCATTTAACAATATTAGTGTTGTTGATTCTCTGTTTTAACAATATTAGTATTGTTGATTCTCTGTTTTAACAATATGAGTAGGATTGATTTTCTGTTTTCACTGTATAAATATGCCTGATTCTCTTTTTTAATAACACGAGCATGACTGATTTTCTCGTTTAACAATATTAACATTGTTGATTCTCTGTTTTAACAATATGAATAGGATTGATTCTCTGTTTTCACTACATAAATATGACTGATTCTCTTATTTAATAATTGATTTTCTCATTTAACAATATTAATATTGTTGATTCTCTCATTTAACAATATTAGTATTGTTCATTCTTTGTTTTACCAATATGAGTAGGTTTAATTTTTTGTTTTCACTGTATAAATAAGACTGATTCTCTTTTTTAATAACACGATCATGACTGATTCTCTCGTTTGACAATATTAACATTGTTGATTCTCTTATTGAACAATATTAATATTGTTGATTTTCTGTTTTAACAATATGAGTTGGATTGATTCTCTGTTTTCACTACATATACATGACTGATTCTCTTATTTAATAATTGATTCTCTCATTTAACAATATTAATATTGTTCATTCTCTGTTTTCATTATATGAATGTGACTGATTATCTTTTTTAATAATTGATTCTCTTATTTAACAATATTAATATTGTTGATTCTCTGTTTTACCAATATAATTTTTATTGATTCTCTGTTTTAACAATAAGAGTAGGATTGATTCTCTGTTTTCAGTACATAAATATGACTGATTATCTTATTTAATAATTAATTCTCTCATTTAACAATATTAATATTGTTGATTCTCTGTTTTAACAATATTAATATTGTTGATTCTCTGTTTTAACAATATGAGTATCATTGATTCTCTGTTTTCAGTACATAAATATGACTGATTCTCTTATTTAATAATTGATTCTCTCATTTAACAATATTAATATTGTTGATTCTCTGTTTTCATTATATAAATATGACTGATTCTCTTATTTAACAATATTAATATTGTTGATTCTCTTTTTTAACTATATGAGTAGGATTCATTCTCTGTTTTCAGTACATAAATATGACTGATTCTCTTATTTAATACTTGATTCTCTCATATAACAATATTAATATTGTTGATTCTCTGTTTCACTATATAAATATGACTGATTCTCTTATTTAATAATTGATTATTTCATTTAACAATATTAATATTGTTGGTTTTCTGTTTTCACTATATGAATATGATTGATTCTCTTATTTAATAATTGATTCTCTCATTTAACAATATTAACATTTTTGATTCTCTGTTTTACCAATATTAATATTGTTGATTCTCTGTTTTAACAATATGAGTAGGATTGATTCTCTTATTTAACAATATTAATATTGTTGATTCTCTGTTTTACCAATATTAATTTTGTTGAATCTCTGTTTTAACAATATGAGTAGGATTGATTTTCTGTTTTCACTATATAAATATGACTGATTCTCTTATTTAATAATTTATTTTCTCATTTAACAATATTAGTATTGTTGATTCTTTGTTTTAACAATATTAGTATTGTTGATTCTCTGTTTTAACAATATTAGTATTGTTGATTCTCTGTTTTAACAATATGAGTAGGATTGATTTTCTGTTTTCACTGTATAAATATGACTGATTCTCTTTTTTAATAACACGAGCATGACTGATTTTCTCGTTTAACAATATTAACATTGTTTATTCTCTCATTGAACAATATTAATATTGTTGATTCTCTGTTTTAACAATATGAGTAGGATTGATTCTCTGTTTTCACTACATAAATATGACTGATTCTCTTATTTAATAATTGATTCTCTCATTTAACAATGTTTACATTGTTGATTCTTTATCAAAACGAATCTCATGTGATACTATTGAACAGCATTCATAAAATACCTTCTATTTGCTATTAGCCGTTTCTCGGTTAGTTTACGAAGTTATAACTCAAAAATCTAAGTCTTATTTCTCCAAGGTGTACATAGCAGATAGCCCGATGTGGCTTTGCTCTACATTCATTTTAAAAGCTACTGCGAATGATCAATCAGACAACATTAGCTATCGGAATTCGGCAGTATCTCTACTTCATGTGTAAGGTATAAGATCAAGAATGACACACTGCAATTATTTCATGAACAAGAGATAGCTTTCTTGACCACTTCACCACTAAAGCTACTAAAATTAATACCTGAGGCTTTGTTTTGCACAAGAACATAAGTGGATTTCTTAAGTGCTAAAATTAGAACTTAGAAGCATTCTATAGGTGTGTAAGGTACGTAGTGTTTGCATTTTAAATCTACTTCCCTTTTATTTTAGGCTTTTCCTTAAATTTAATTTAATTAAATAATAGGTAACTGCGATTATAAAGCTACAAAGCAATTGGAAAAAATCGCGGCGCTCGGTTAGATTGAACGCAAAACAAGACAACATGGCAACAATGGACCAGAAGACCTACGCACACATCAGACTCCTAGTTATGATAACATCTTAAACTAACTCACGTTCCTTGTTATTTAAGTACCACATGACCATACTAAAGCAAAAGACTTTAGAATTAAATATTTAAAAAATCAATGACCCTCTCTCCTCCTCTACCAGTAAGTATGTGAGCTCACACCACTTAAACACGGATACCGATATTCGCGATGGAAAAAACTCAAATCATTAAAAAAAAGTGAGATTAAATGCGTAACGAATATGATTAATCTAAACTTACGAAACAGGAAAGTATAAAACGTAACCTTAAATTTACAAACAACAGAATCACAACCTATAAAGAAATGAAAATCGAATAACTGCAAGAAGAGCATTACACTTTAAAATTAAGCTCTCTAGATATAAAAATTAATTTGCATCTAGCACAAATTAGAAAAGATGTGAAAAAAGAAAAAATCGAAAGTGTGTAACAAAATATCAAACAGGGAAAAAACAAATTCTGCGAGGATATAACATGCATCTAAGATTTACCATATATTGACATATGAAAACTGGCAACTGAAGTTACTGAAAAACCACGGTATCAAAATAGAACTAAATCAAAAACAAACATAATAATTAAACACTTTAAAACACAAAAACAAAATAAGAGAAAAAGAAAATCCTACAAATACCTGTGTACCAAACATACTTAAATTGTTGATGCTCACTGTATAAGAAAATTGCTGTACACGTTTACAAAACCTTGGTGTTTCCATCACATACTAAACAGGTTTTGATAGCCATGGTAGGTACAGAACAGATAGCCCACTGTGTAGCTTTGTGCGTAAAAACCGAGCAACAACGTAAAGATTTACTTTAAAAAGATTTAGAAATAAAACAAGAACAAAAGATTACAATAACTAATGCATATATATATATATATAGATGTTAAACACCACAACTTCCAGACACTAACGGGTACAAAAACCACAACAATACCTCACAGTTCGAGACACATATACAGATATTAAACAATACAACTTCCTGATACTAAAGGGTACAAAAACAACAACACGACCACACAGTTTTAAGTATATATATATATATATAGATAGATATTAATCAAAACAACTTCCTGATACTAAAGGACACAAAAACAACAACACGACCACACAGATCCAGACATATATATATAGAAACCCATCTTATTTTCCGTTGATGATGACGTATAGAAAACCATTTTATCTTCCACTGATAATCAAGTGGAGAAAACCGTCTTATCTTCTGTTGATGATGACGTATAGAGAACCATCTTATCTTCTACTCATAAAGAGGAATAGAAAGCTATTTTATCACCCACTAATACGGAGATATAGAAAACTATCTTATCTTCTACTGATGAGGAGGTTTTCAAAACCATTTTATCTTCTGTTGATAATGATTCATAGAAAACCATTTTACCTTCTACTGATGAGAAGGTATAGAAAACCATCTTATCTTCTTTTGATGAGGAGGTATAGAAAACCATATTATCCTCCACTGATGAGGAGGTATAGAAAAACCTCTTATTTTCTGTTGGTGACGAGCTATAGAAAACTACCTTATTTTGTACCTAAAAGAAGGTATAGAAAACCATCTTATCATCCACTGAAAATGAGATATAGAAAACCATTTTATTTTCCACTAATGATGAAGTATAGAAAATCATCTTATCTTCTACTAATGATGAGGTATAGAAAACCATCTTATTTCCCACCGACAATGAAGTATAGAAAACAATCTTATCTTCTACTGATGAGGAAGCATAGAAAACCATTTTATCTTCCACTGATGAGGAGTTATAGAAAATCATTTTATCTTCCACTGATCATGAGGTACAGAAAACCATCTTATTTTCTTTTGACGAGAAGGTATAGAAAACCATTTTATCTTTCTCTGATGAGGATGTATAAAAACCATCTTTTCGTCCGTTGATAATGAGCTATAGAAAACCACCTTATCTTCTACTGATAGAGCCATAGAGGAAATCGTTTTATCTTCTACTGATAAGGATGTATATAAAATCATCTTATCTTCTTTTGATGAGGAGGTATAGAAAACCATTTTATCTTCCACTGATGAGGATGTATAAAAACATCTTTTCTTCCGTTGATAATGAGCTATAGAAAGCCACCTTATCTTCTACTGATAAGGAGGTATAGAAAACCGTCTTATCTTTCACTGATAGAGATATATAGAAAACCGTTTCATCTTCTACTGATGACAAAGTATAGAAAACCAACTTATCTTTGACTGATGATGAAGTATAAAAAACACCACTTTATCATTTACTTAGGTAGAGATATAAAAAACCATCATATCTTCCACTGATAATGAGGTACAGAAAGCCGTTTTATCTTCCACTGATAATGAAGTACATAAAACGATCTTATCTTCTAATCGTGATGAGGTGCAGAAACGCATCTCATATTCTACTGATGATTAGGTATAGAAAACCATCTCATTTTCCACAAATTATGATGTATAGAAAACCATTTTTTCTTATACTGATAATGGGGTATATAAAACCATTTTATTTTCCAGTAACGATGAAGTACAGAAAAATCATTTTATCTTCTACTGATGATGAGGTATAGAAACATAATCTTATCTTCTACTGATGATGAGGTATAGAAAACCATCTTACCTTCTACTAATGAAGAGGTATAGAAACCATTTTATTTTCTCCTGATGATGAGATATAGAAAACCATTTTGTCTTCTGCTGATAATGAGATATAGAAAACCATCTTATCTTCAGTTTATCATGACGTATAAAAAGCCATTTTATCTTTCACTGATAATGAGGTAGAGAAAACCATTTTATCTTTCACTGATGAGGTGGTATAGAAAACCATTTTATCTTCCACTGATAAGGAGATATTGAAAACCATTTTATCATCTACTGATAATGAAGTATATGAAATTATCTTATCTTCTACTGATGAAGAAGTGTAGAAAACTGTTTTATCTCCAACTGATGATTGGGTATAATAAACCATCTTATCTTCCACTGATGAGAAGGTGTAGAAAACCATCATATCTTCTACTTACTTGAAGGTATAGAAAACCATTTTATTTTTAACTGATGAGGAGGTATGTAAATCATCTTATATTCCTTTGATGGTGAGGTATAGAAAACCATTTTATCTTCCACTTATGAGGAGGTATAGAAACCATCTTATTTTCTCCTGATGATGAGGTATAGAAAACCATCTTGTCTTCTACTGATAATGAGGTGTAGAAAACCATATTATCTTCCGTTTATCATGACGTATAAAAAGCCATTTTATCTGTCATTGATAATGAGGTATAGAAAACCGTTTTATCTTCCTCTTATAAGGAGGTATAGAAAGCCATCTTATCTTACACTGATGATGAGGTATAAAAAGTCCTCTTTTCTTTTCCTGATGATGATGTATAGAAAACCATCTTATCTTTGACTGAAGTTAAGGTATATGAAACCATGTTACCTTTCCCCCGATGATGAGGCATAGAAAACCATTTTATATTCCAGTAACGATGAAGCATAGAAAACCATCTTATCTTTTACTGATAAAGTTTATCATCAGGAATGTCAGAATTTTTCAAATCTTCCATGTAAATTTCTATAGCTTGTCTTATGCCATAGCCAGTGTGAGTTTTGATGGTATAAGTGTATTTATGCTCCTATCTTTATATGTACAGCAAACTTGATGGAGAGGTTAATGATAATGTGGAGAAGAAAAGGAACGTTTACCGTTTTATTATAGTAATCTTCCACGGAACTATATTCTATATTTCACACGTTGGTCTTGTCATTGACTAACTCGAGGCATGCAAACTTTAATACTAGATTAATATTACATGAAAGACATATGTCGAATTCCCTGAAGCTCCACCATGCGTTCATACATGTCCTAAATATGACGACTTACGTTTACATAGTCTATTATTTCATTCTCTATACTTCTCTGTATTCAGAAATACAATTATTTTGCTAAATTGTAATTATAAACAGAATTTACTTATTCGAAGCTAAGCATAAAGTTACACAATGATCTATCTGTGCTCTTCCCACCATGGTTATATAAACTCTGTTCCTAGTGTTGTAAGTCCAGAGATATACCACTGTGATACTGGGTACCAAAATAATCCATTAAATAATAAAAGTCCATAAACTAAAAAAATATAGCAGCAACGGTAACTGTAACTAGCAGTATCAAATTCATTAACAGCAACTGTAACTAGCAGTATCAAATTAATTAATAACAACGGTAACTGTAACTAGCAGTATCAAGATGCTTAACAGCAACTGTAACTATAACTAGCAGTATAAAATTCATTAACAGCAACTGCAACTAGCAGTATCAAGTTAATTAACATCAATGGTAACTGAAACTGGCAGTATGAAGTTCATTAATAACAACGATAACTGTAACTAGCAGTATCAAGTCCTGTAGCCTCAGCTACTTTTTTCCCATTCCCACTGTTTAAATAGGACAGAATCAAATTTTGCAATATTATAACCAGCACAATAGAGTTGCCATTAGCACAAAATAACCATTGTATTATCATCGTTTTGAATACGGCAAAACGTAGCAATAGAAAAGCATTCGTACTTTAAAAATCAGCCTGGGAATAACGTGCTAGACTTTCTTCTACGTGAACACCATGCTGTTGATAATGTGAATGTCAAGTCACCTATTAACAAGAAGCACAAAACGTATTTTGGAAGCTGCTTACTATGTATTATTATAAAGATATATAATTTTGACATTTTTTGTGCATAGTGACAAACAACACAGTACGTTTTCTTAACGAGGAGAATAATTAACGTATAATTGTAAGGTGTACAATAACATTAACACCTAACAAATCTAGATATACCAGTACGAAGTAAAATCTGACAACACCAGATATACCGGTGAAAAGTAACACCTCACAACTCTATATACAGCATTGAGAAACAACACCTCACAGCTCTAGATATACCACTGAGAAGGAACACTTCACAAATCCAGATATACCAGTGATAAGTAACACTTCAAAACTCTAGATATACAAGTGAATGATAACACTTCACAACTTTACATATACCAGTGAGAAGTAACATTTCACAAATCTAGATATACCAGTAAGAAGTAACACCTTGCAACTCTAGATATACTAGTGAGAAGTAACACTTCTCAACTTTAGATATACCAGTAAAAAGTAAGACTTCAAACCTCTAGATATAGCAGTGAATGGTAACACTTCACAACTCTAGATATAACAGTGAGAAGTAACACTTCACAAATTTCGATACTACCAGTGAGAAGTAGCATATCACAAATCTAGATATACCAATGAATGGTAACACCTCACAACTCTATACACAGCAGTGAGAAGTAACGCTTCGCAACTTTAGATATCCCGGTAAAAAGTAACACCTCAAAACTATAGACACTACCATGTGAAAAGTAACACCTCACAATCCTAGATGTACCAGTGAGAAATAACACCTCACAACTCTAGATATAACAGTGAGAAGTAACACTTCACAAATCTAAATGTACCAGTGAAAAGTAACACCTCACAACTCTATACACAGCAGTGAGAAGTAACACCTCACAGCTCTACATATACCAGTGAGAAGTAACAACTCACAACTCCAGATATACCAGTGAGAAGTAACACTTTACAACACCAGATATACAAGTGAAAAGTAACACCTCACAACTCTAGATGTAACAGTAACAAGTAATACTTTACAACGCTAGATATACCAGTGTAAAGTGACACTTCACAACTTTAGATATACCAATGAAAAGTAACACCTCACAACTCTAGATTCTACCAGTGAGAAGTAACACCACACAACTCTAGATGTAGCAGTAAGAAGTAACACTTCACAAATCTAGATGCACCAGTGAGAAGTAACACATTGCAAACCTAGATATACCAGTGAAAAGTAACACTTCAAAACTCTAGATATACCAGGAAATGGTAACACTTTACAACTTTAGATGTACCAGTGAGAAGAAACATCTCACAACTCTAGATGTACCAGAGATATACAACACCTCACAACTCTCGATGCAACAGTGAGAAGTAACACCTCACAAATCTAGATGTACCAGTGAGAAGTAACACCTAATAACTCTAGATGTAAAAGTGAGAAGTAACACTTCACAACTCTAGATACTAACAGTGAGAAGTAATTCCTCACAACTCTAAATAATACCAGTGTTAAAGAACACCTGACAACTCTATATACAGCAGTGAGAAGTAACATTTCACATTTCTACATATACCAGTCAGAAGGCACACCTCACAACTCCAGATATATCAGTGAGAAGGAACACTTCAAAACTCTAGATATAGCAGTGAATCGTAACATTTCGCAATTTTAGATATACCAATAAGAAGCAACACTTCAAAACTCTAGATGTACCAGAGATATGCAACACATCACAACTCTCGATGAAACAGTGAGAAGTAACAGTTCACAATCTAGATGTACCAGTGAGAAGTAACACCTCTCAACTCTAGATATACTAGTGAGAAGTAACACCTTGCAACTCTAGATATACTACTGAGAATTAAAACTTCACAACTCTAGATATACCAGAAAATGGTAACACCTCATAAATCTAGATGAACCAGTGAGAAGTAACACCTAATAACTCTAGATCTAAAAGTGAGAAGTAACACCTCACAAATCTAGATGTACCAATGAGAAGTAATACCTCACAACACTAGATATACCAGTGAAAGTAACACTTCAAAACTCTTGATATACCAGTAAATGGTAACACTTCATAACCTTAGATATACTACTGAGAAGTAACAACTCACAACTCCAGATAATACCAGTGAGAAGTAACACCTCACAACTTTATACACAGCAGTGAGAAGTAACACCTCACAGCTCTAGATATACCAATGAGAAGTAACACATCACAACTCCAGATATACCAAGGAGAAGTAACACTTCAGAACTCTAAATTTACCAGTGAGAAGAAGCACCTCACAACTCTAGATTGAAAAGTGAGAAGTAACACTTCACAAGTCTAGATGTACCAGTGAGAAGTAACACTTCACAACAATAGATGTACCAATGAGAAGTAACACCTTGCAACTCTAGGTATACTACTGAGAATTCACACTTCACAACTCTAAATATACCAGTGAAAAGTAACACATCAAAACTCTGGATATACCAGTAAATGGTAACACCTCACAACTCTAAATACTACCAGTGAGAAGTAACACCTCACAACTCTAGATATACCAGTGAAAGTTAACCCCTCAAAAATCTAGATGTACCAGTGAGAAGTAACACTTCACAACTCTAGATGTAACAGTGAGTAGTAACACTTCACAACTCAAAACACAGCAGTGAGAAGTAACACCTCACAGCTCTAGATGTACCAGAGATATGCAACACCTCACAACTCTCGATGAAACAGAGAGAAGTAACACTTCACAACTCTAGATGTACCAGTAAAAAGTAAAACCTTTCAACTTTAGATGTAACAGTGAGAAGTAACCCCTCTCAACTCTAGATATACTAGTGAGAAGTAACACCTTGCAACTCTAGGTATACTACTGAGAAGTAACTCTTTACAACTTTAGATATACAAGTGAGAAGTAACACCACACAACTCTAGATACTACCAGTGAGAAGTAACACCTCACAACTCTAGATATACAAGTGAATGGTAACACCTCACAAATCTAGATGTATCAGAGAGAAATAACACTTCACAACTCTAGATGTAACAGTGAGAAGTAACACTTCACAACTCAAAACACAGGAGTGAGAAGTAACAACTCACACCTCTCGATGTACCAGAGATATGCAACACCTCACAACTCTCGATGAAACAGTGAGAAGTAACACTTCACAACTCTAGATATACCAGTGAGAAGGCACACCTCACAACTCCAGATATATCAGTCAGAAAAAAACACTTCAAAACTCTAGATATTGCAGTGAATGGAAACACTTCGCAATTTTACATATACCAGTGAGAAGTAACACTTCACAACTCCTGATGTACCAGAGATATGCAACACCTCACAACTCGATACACAGCAGTGAGATGTAACACCTCACAACTCCAGATATACCAGTGAGAAGTAACACTTTACAACACTAGAGATACAAGTGAAACGTGACACTTCAAAACTCTAGATATACCAGAAAATGGTAAAACTTTACAACTTTAGATATTCCAGTGAGAAGTAACATATCACAACTCTAAATACTACCAGTGAGAGGTGACACCTCACAAATCTAGATGTACCAGTGAGAAGTAACACCTCACAACTCTAGATGTAACAGTGAGAAGTAACACTTCACAACTCAAAACACAGCAGTGTGAAGTAACACCTCATAGCTCTAGATGTACCAGAGATATGCAACACCTCACAACTCGCGATGAAACAGTGAGAAGTAACACTTCACAACTCTAAATATACCAGTGAAAAGGCACATCTCACAACTCCAGATATATCAGTCAGAAAGAACACTTCAAAACTCTAGATATAGCAGTGAATGGAAACACTTCGCAATTTTACATATACCAGTGAGAAGTAACAGAGATATGCAACACCTCACAACTCTGGATGAAACAGAGACAAGTAACACTTCACAACTCTAGATGTACCAGTGAAAAGTAAAACCATTAAACTTTAGATGTAACAGTGAGAAGTAACACCTCTCAACTCTAGATACACTAGTGAGAAGTAACACCTTGGAACTCTAGATATAATACTGAGAAGTAACACTTTACAACTTTAGATATACCAATGAGAAGTAACACCTCACAACTCTAGATACTACCAGTGAGAAGTAACACTTCACAACTCTAGATGTACCAGTAAAAAGTAAAACCTTTCAACTTTAGATGTAACAGTGAGAAGTAACCCCTCTCAACTCTAGATATACTAGTGAGAAGTAACACCTTGCAACTCTAGGTATACTACTGAGAAGTAACTCTTTACAACTTTAGATATACAAGTGAGAAGTAACACCACACAACTCTAGATACTACCAGTGAGAAGTAACACCTCACAACTCTAGATATACAAGTGAATGGTAACACCTCACAAATCTAGATGTATCAGAGAGAAATAACACTTCACAACTCTAGATGTAACAGTGAGAAGTAACACTTCACAACTCAAAACACAGGAGTGAGAAGTAACAACTCACACCTCTCGATGTACCAGAGATATGCAACACCTCACAACTCTCGATGAAACAGTGAGAAGTAACACTTCACAACTCTAGATATACCAGTGAGAAGGCACACCTCACAACTCCAGATATATCAGTCAGAAAAAAACACTTCAAAACTCTAGATATTGCAGTGAATGGAAACACTTCGCAATTTTACATATACCAGTGAGAAGTAACACTTCACAACTCCTGATGTACCAGAGATATGCAACACCTCACAACTCGATACACAGCAGTGAGATGTAACACCTCACAACTCCAGATATACCAGTGAGAAGTAACACTTTACAACACTAGAGATACAAGTGAAACGTGACACTTCAAAACTCTAGATATACCAGAAAATGGTAAAACTTTACAACTTTAGATATTCCAGTGAGAAGTAACATATCACAACTCTAAATACTACCAGTGAGAGGTGACACCTCACAAATCTAGATGTACCAGTGAGAAGTAACACCTCACAACTCTAGATGTAACAGTGAGAAGTAACACTTCACAACTCAAAACACAGCAGTGTGAAGTAACACCTCATAGCTCTAGATGTACCAGAGATATGCAACACCTCACAACTCGCGATGAAACAGTGAGAAGTAACACTTCACAACTCTAGATATACCAGTGAAAAGGCACATCTCACAACTCCAGATATATCAGTCAGAAAGAACACTTCAAAACTCTAGATATAGCAGTGAATGGAAACACTTCGCAATTTTACACATACCAGTGAGAAGTAACAGAGATATGCAACACCTCACAACTCTGGATGAAACAGAGACAAGTAACACTTCACAACTCTAGATGTACCAGTGAAAAGTAAAACCATTAAACTTTAGATGTAACAGTGAGAAGTAACACCTCTCAACTCTAGATACACTAGTGAGAAGTAACACCTTGGAACTCTAGATATAATACTGAGAAGTAACACTTTACAACTTTAGATATACCAATGAGAAGTAACACCTCACAACTCTAGATACTACCAGTGAGAAGTAACACCTCACAACTCTTTATATACCAGTGAATGGTAACACCTCACAAATCTAGATGTATCAGTGAGAAATAACACTTCACAACTGTAGATGTAACAGTGAGAAGTAACAGTTCACACTTCTAAACACAGCAGTGAGAAGTAACACCTCACAGCTCCAGATATACCAGTGAGAAGTAACAACTGGCAACTCTAGATATATTTTTGAAAAGCAACACTCACAACTCTAGATATATTAGTGAAAAGTAACACTTCAAGACTCTAGATACCATCAGTGATAAGTAACACCTCACAATTCTAGATATACCAGTGAATGGTAACACCTGAAAAATCTAGATGTACCAGTGAAAAGTAACATTTTACAACTCTAGATGTAACAGTGAGACGTAACACTTCACAACTCAAAACACAGCAGTGAGAAGTAACACCTCACACCTCTAGATGTACCAGAGATATGCAACACCTCACAACTCGCGATGAAACAGTGAGAAGTAACACTTCACAACTCTAGATATACCAGTGAAAAGGCACACCTCACAACTCCAGATATATCAGTAAGAAAGAACACTTCAAAACTCTAGATATAGCAGTGAATGGAAACACTTCGCAATTTTAGATATACCAGTGAGAAGTAACACTTCACAACTCTAGATGTACCAGAGATATGCAACACCTCACAACTCTTGATGAAACAGAGAGAAGTAACACTTCACAACTCCAGATGTACCAGTGAAAAGTAAAACCTTTAAACTTTAGATGTAACAGTGAGAAGTAACACCTCTCAACTCTAGATATACTAGTGAGATGTAACTCTTCACACCTCTAGATATAGCAGTGAATGGTAACAATTCTCAAATCTAGATGTACCAGTGACAAGTAACACCTCACAACTCTACATGTACCAGTGAGAAGGCACACTTCACAACTCCCGATATATCAGTGAGAAGTAACACTTCAAAACTCCAGATATAACAGTGAATGGTAACACTTCGAAACTTTAGATATACCAGTGAGAAGTAACGCCTCACAACTCTAGATACAACCAGTGAGAAGTAACACCTCACAACTCTAGATGTAATAGTGAAAAGTAACACTTCACAACTCTAGATGTACCAGTGAGAAGGCACACCTCACAACTCTCGATATATCAGTGAGAAGTAACAGTTCAAAACACTAGATATACCAGTGGAAAGTAACACTTCACAACTTTAGATATTCCAGTGAGAAGTAACGCGTCATAACTCAAGATACTACCAGTAAGAATTAACACCTCACAAATCTAGATGTACCAGTGAGAAGTAACACCTCACAACTCTAGATGTACCAGTGAGAAGTAACGCCTCACAACTCTAGATGTACCAGGTAGAAGTAACACCTTACGACTCTACATATACTAGTGATAAGTAACACCCTACAATTCTAGATATACCAGTGAAAAGTAACACCTCACAACTCTAGATACTACCAGTGAGAAGTAACACCTCAAAACTCTATATATACCAGTGAATGGTAACATTTCGCAACTTTAGATATATCAGTAAGAAGTAACACCTAACAACTCTCGATGTAACAATGAGAAGTTACACTTCACAACTCTAGATTTACCAGTGAGAAGTAACACCTTACAACACTTGATGTAAAGTGAGAAATAACAACTTGCAACTCTAGATATACTAGTGACAAGTAACACCTCACAAATCTAGATGTACCAGTGAGAAGTAACACCTCACAACTTCAGATTTTCCAGTGAGAAGTAACACTTCAAAACTCTAGATATAGCTATCATAAGTAACACCTCACAACTCTGGATGAAACAGAGACAAGTAACACTTCACAACTCTAGATATACTAGTGAGAAGTAACACCTTACTAGATATACCAGTGGAAAGTAACACTTCGCAATTTTACATATACCAGTGAGAAGTAACACTTCACAACTCTAGATGTACCAGAGATATGCAACACCTCACAACTCTGGATGAAACAGAGACAAGTAACACTTCACAACTCTAGATATACTAGTGAAAAGTAACACCTTACTAGATATACCAGTGGAAAGTAACACTTCACAACTTTAGATATACCAGTCAGAAGTAACACCACACAACTCTAGATACTACCAGTGAGAAGTAACACCTCACAACTCTAGATATACAAGTGAATGGTAACACCTCACAAATCTAGATGTATCAGAGAGAAATAACACTTCACAACTCTAGATGTAACAGTGAGAAGTAACAGTTCACAACTCAAAACACAGCAGTGAGAAGTAACACCTCACAATTCTAGATATACCAGTGAGAAGTAACAACATGCAACTCTAGATATATTTTTGGAAAGCAATACTTCACAACTCTAGATATATTAGTGAAAAGTAACACTTCAAAACTCTAGATACCATCAGTGAGAAGTAACACCTCACAATTCTAGATATACCAGTAAATGGTAACACCTCAAAAATCTAGATGTACCAGTGAAAAGTAACACTTCACAACGCTAGATGTAACAGTGAGAAGTAACACTTCACAACTCAAAACACAGCAGTGAGAAGTAACACTTCACAACTCCTGATCTACCAGAGATATGCAACACCTCACAACTCGATACACAGCAGTGAGATGTAACACCTCACAACTCCAGATATACCAGTGAGAAGTAACACTTTACAACACTAGAGATACAAGTGAAACGTGACACTTCAAAACTCTAGATATACCAGAAAATGGTAACACTTTACAACTTTAGATATTCCAGTGAGAAGTAACATATCACAACTCTAAATACTACCAGTGAGAGGTGACACCTCACAAATCTAGATGTACCAGTGAGAAGTAACACCTCACAACTCTAGATGTAACAGTGAGAAGTAACACTTCACAACTCAAAACACAGCAGTGTGAAGTAACACCTCATAGCTCTAGATGTACCAGAGATATGCAACACCTCACAACTCTCGATGAAACAGTGAGAAGTAACACTTCACAACTCTAGATATACCAGTGAAAAGGCACATCTCACAACTCCAGATATATCAGTCAGAAAGAACACTTCAAAACTCTAGATATAGCAGTGAATGGAAACACTTCGCAATTTTAGATATACCAGTGAGAAGTAACACTTCACAACTCTAGATGTACCAGTGAAAAGTAAAACCTTTAAACTTTAGATGTAACAGTGAGAAGTAACACCTCTCAACTCTAGATACACTAGTGAGAAGTAACACCTTGGAACTCTAGATATACTACTGAGAAGTAACACTTTACAACTTTAGATATACCAATGAGGAGTAACACCTCACAACTCTAGATACTACCAGTGAGAAGTAACACCTCACAACTCTTGATATACCAGTGAATGGTAACACCTCACAAATCTAGATGTATCAGTGAGAAATAACACTTCACAACTTTAGATGTAACAGTGAGAAGTAACAGTTCACACTTCTAAGCACAGCAGTGAGAAGTAACACCTCACAGCTCTAGATATACCAGTGAGAAGTAACAACTGGCAACTCTAAATATATTTTTGAAAAGCAACACTTCACAACTCTAGATATATTAGTGAAAAGTAACACCTCACAACTCCAGATATATCAGTCAGAAAGAACACTTCAAAACTCTAGTTATAGCAGTGAATGGAAACACTTCGCAATTTTAGATATACCAGTGAGAAGTAACACTTCACAACTCTAGATGTACCAGAGATATGCAACACCTCACAACTCTTGATGAAACAGAGAGAAGTAACACTTCACAACTCCAGATGTACCAGTGAAAAGTAAAACCTTTAAACTTTAGATGTAACAGTGAGAAGTAACACCTCACAACTTTAGATATACCAGTCAGAAGTAACACCTCACAACTTTAGATATACCAGTCAGAAGTAATACCTCACAACTCTAGATAATTCCAGTGAGAAGGAACACCTTACAACTCTATATACAGCAGTCATAAGTAACACCTCACATTTCTAGATATACCAGTGGGAAGGCACACCTCACAACTCCCGATATATCAGTGAGAAGTAACACTTCACAACTCTAGATAACAATGAAAAGAAAGACACAAGGAAGTGTAACAATGTCGTTTGCTGTTGGGTAACAATATATAATCCAGTTACACCCTAAAGTTCACGTGATGCTCTTTATACGGCGAAGATATATATATAAGGGGTCTTCCTAAAAGTGTATCCCAGTAAATAAATGACTTTTCATTGAAGACTGTATAGAACCACTAGTTAAAAAACCAACATCAGAGTCATATGGATAAAAATTTAGTCCAAGTGACGAAGCTTGCATCTATTTAGATTTCATGTTCCTTTATTGCCAGTTTAACTTTTATTTTCGATTACTTTACATGAGCATTGTCAATTTACCTTCTGTTAGCTGTCATGCTTATCGATGTGGAAAAGATCTGGTTGGATCTCGTCGCCAAAGGACAGCACATAGAGTAACTCGTGCTTAAAGTTTCCTTTCCCTCTGGAGCCAAACTTTGGGGACACTCTGTAGACACTACTGTTAAATTGTTAGGGGTCGCATGGTTGCATCTTCAGGACTTTTCAAGCCCTAGGCACGTATCCTTCTCACTTCATAAAAACAAATTCCAACAATAATCCTGAAATATAATTAGAACCATTATTGAAACACGCTCCATTAGGTTTTGATTTGATTGTAACCGTCTACAGAGAGAATCGTTTATGTAAATAAAAAGTTGTTTGACTCCAATTTTCTTTTCTTTTTTTTTGTAATCTGCTCGACCCATTAGATTAATTTCCAAACAAATAGTCATCTGAGACGTGGACTAGATTGTTGTTTTTATAAATTTTTGAGACACTTGATGTAGCTCATTTTCAATTAATCTAGTTAAAATATTTCTTGACTCATCGTTTTGAGTAAACCATTTAAGAAGTTGGTTATATTTTGATTCAAAACGTTAATGAGCAATAATTAATGAAATACTAATGAACTGATTCACTTTGTTATAATCGTTGTCATACCAACTCTTTACTTAACAACTAATGAATGAGGTTAGACAAAACAAAACTACAAGCCAACAGGAACTGATAGAACTCTAAGCAAAGTTCTATACCTTATGCTGCCTTTTATTTCAGCTTTGTTAACGTGTGTTACAATAAAGGAGACTTATATATATGCTTCGTAGCCTAATTTTGTTGTACATTAAACGTCTAATTTAGCAGGTATGTAAATACTATAGAAGAAACATAATACTGAAAGAAACAGAACAAAAGCAGGTTAAAGTACGTGTCGTAAGACAATGGCGTGTTTTCATTACTTTATTTATACTAAATTTTACTATAATTACTATTTTTTGTGCTGTATTATATATAAAAATACAACTCCTGTAAACTGTTCTTTTTAAGAACGATATCTACGACAAGCAGTAGATTACAATTACTAAATTAGAAAGTATCGGTGGTAAAACTAGATAAAACAAACACAATGCTATTAAGAAAAGACGGTGCGATAAGAAAACAATTGACTCTGTAAAGATATTCCATATTCTGTACCTGTAGTGCACCTTACGTGGTCCGTGGACTAAACAGCCATAGGTCATGGAGGATCTCCTCAGTGTAGAGTTGCTGACCAGTGAGAAGTAGGAACATTAGATTAGGAAAGACGACTTTCAGAAAATCGAATCATATTCGTGGCAGGAAAGATTTCGGACCTTAAAGACAATCGGAGTGGTGCAGTGCATATTAAATGGCTTATAACTTCAAACTTTCGACATGCAGCTCGGAATGTCAAACACTAGTCCTAACTCGGTAATTAGGTACATTGACAGGTTTAGTTAAGGAGGCTTGAACACCATAGGAAATATATAATGGATCAAAAAGCAAAATGTATACAATCAAATAAACAAGTTATAAGTAATACGGGTGCAGAAATATGGGAGTTATCCTTCTGAATATCGTGACGTCATTATGAATCATATATTAAAACAGTTCCTACAAAAAGGTTTTAAAATTGCTACTGATTTTGAAAATTACAACCTACAGTGTAAAAGTTGGAGGTTTATTTAATTTTAAACAGAAGTTAATACGATAGAATGAATTGAAGTAAATGTCGTTAGCAATTATAACTTCGTCCAAAAAAGAACGTTTTTTTAATGTTACCAATCCAGAATATTTGAACTCGTTTTTTAACTTATAGTTTGCAGCCTGATAAAAATATTGTAAATGATAAAAAAAGAATACGTAAAGTATGTGTAGTTTGAATGTGCACAGTATAATCTACATTAATAAACATAATTATATATATATGCATGACCCTGAAAGAAAGGGCCAGGCTTTGGTTGGTCATTACGAAGCTTAACCTTAATTCTATGGTTCGACAATTCGACACCAATTACCTATCAGGTTATTGGGGGAGTTAAAGGGGAGTTATATAGTGACCATCAGTCCCACTGTTCATTCGTAAAACGTAGTAATTGATGGAGTTTGCTATCGTGAACGGTTAATACACACAGCCTACGAGATGCTTTAGTCTAAAGTTCTAGAAACAAACTGAAAGTTTGTTTTTGGGTTGGTAATGAATAACAAAGCATCCCAATGGACTAGCTGTCCTCTGCTTACCGCGTGTATCGAAAGCCGGTTTCTAGCATTGTAAATGAGAAGACATGTTGTTGTGCCACTGGGGAAACAAACCGACAAAATGTACATAACAATTATCAAGAATATTAAGAACATCCCATAATAGAACTATCTAAATGATTGGAACACATTTTAACTCACTAAAACTGAACACATCTCATTTTAACAACTATATCAATAACCCGCTGAAATTGAACACGTCTTAGAGTAACAATATCAATAAATATCTAAAACAGAACACATCTCATTGTACCAACAATATCAGTAACTCACTAAAATTAAACACATCTTAGTGTAACAACAGTATCAATAACTCACTAAAATTAAGCACATCTTTGTATTACCACAATACCAATAAATCACTAAAACTGAAGTTATCTTAGGGTAACAAAAGTATCAATAACTCACTACAATTGGATACAACTTAGTGTAACAACAATATCTATAAATTACTAAAATTCATTACACCTTAGAGTAACAACAATATCAATAACTCACCAAAACAGAATACATCTCATTGTAACAACAATGTCAGTAACTCAATATAACTGAACACATATTAGTGTAACAACAGAATCAATAACTCACTAAAATTAGACACGTCTTAGATTAACAGCAATATCAATAAATAACTAAAATTGAACACATCTTAGATTAACAGCAATATCAATAAATAACTAAAATTGAACACATCTAAGTGTAACAACAATATCAATAAATCACTGAAACTGAACATATCTTAGTGTAACAACAATATCAATAACACATTAAAATTAAATATAGCTCACTGTAACAACAATATAAAAAACACTCAAATTGAGCACATCTCATTGTAACAATAATATCAAAAAGTACTAAAATTGAATACAACTTAGTGTAAAAACAATATCAATAAATTACTAAAATTGAATACAACTTAGTGTAACAACAAAATCAATAAATCACTAAAACTGAATACAACTTAGTGTAACAACAATATCAATAACTTAATAAAATAGAACACATTTTTGTGAAACACAATATCAATAAATCACTGAAATTGAGCACATATTTGTACAACAACAATATTAATAAATCATTAAAATTGAACACATTTCATTGTAACAACAATACCAATAACTCAATGAAATTGAACACATCTAGTGTAAGAACAATATCAATAAATCAATAAAATTTAACACATATTAGTGTAACCACAATGTCAAAACTAACTGAAACTGAACACATCTTAGTATAACGACAATATCATAAATCACCAAAATTAAACACATCTTTGGGTAACAATAATATCAATAAATCACTAACATTGAACACATTTTTGCAACAATACCAATAAATCACTAAAACTCAACTCATCTTAGTTTAACAATAATATCAATAAATCACTAAAATTGGACAGATCTTACTGAAACAACAATATCAATAAATCACTAAAAGTGAGTACAGCGTAGTACAACAACAATATCAATAAATCATTACATTTGAACAAATCTTAGTTTAACAACAATATCAATAAATCAATAAAATTGAATACAGCTCAGTATAACAACAATATCAATAAATCGATAAATTTTTTACTCATCTTAGTTTAACAACATTATCAATAAATCACTGAAATTGAACCCATCTCATTGTAACAACAATATCAATAACACATTAAAATTAAATATAGCTCACTGTAACAACAATATAAAAAAAACACTCAAATTGAGCACATCTCATTGTAACAATAATATCAAAAAGTACTAAAATTGAATACAACTTAGTGTAAAAACAATATCAATAAATTACTAAAATTGAATACAACTTAGTGTAACAACAAAATCAATAAATCACTAAAACTGAATACAACTTAGTGTAACAACAATATCAATAACTTAATAAAATAGAACACATTTTTGTGAAACACAATATCAATAAATCACTGAAATTGAGCACATATTTGTACAACAACAATATTAATAAATCATTAAAATTGAACACATTTCATTGTAACAACAATACCAATAACTCAATGAAATTGAACACATCTAGTGTAAGAACAATATCAATAAATCAATAAAATTTAACACATATTAGTGTAACCACAATGTCAAAACTAACTGAAACTGAACACATCTTAGTATAACGACAATATCATAAATCACCAAAATTAAACACATCTTTGGGTAACAATAATATCAATAAATCACTAACATTGAACACATTTTTTTGCAACAATACCAATAAATCACTAAAACTCAACTCATCTTAGTTTAACAATAATATCAATAAATCACTAAAATTGGACAGATCTTACTGAAACAACAATATCAATAAATCACTAAAAGTGAGTACAGCGTAGTACAACAACAATATCAATAAATCATTACATTTGAACAAATCTTAGTTTAACAACAATATCAATAAATCAATAAAATTGAATACAGCTCAGTATAACAACAATATCAATAAATCGATAAATTTTTTACTCATCTTAGTTTAACAACATTATCAATAAATCACTGAAATTGAACCCATCTCATTGTAACAACAATATCAATAACACATTAAAATTAAATATAGCTCACTGTAACAACAATATAAAAAAAACACTCAAATTGAGCGCATCTCATTGTAACAACAATATCAAAAATACTAAAATTGAATACAACTTAGTGTAAAAACAATATCAATAAATTACTAAAATTGAATACAACTTAGTGTAACAACAAAATCAATAAATCACTAAAACTGAATACAACTTAGTGTAACAACAATATCAATAACTTAATAAAATAGAACAGATTTTTGTGAAACACAATATCAATAAATCACTGAAATTGAGCACATATTTGTACAACAACAATATTAATAAATCATTAAAATTGAACACATTTCATTGTAACAACAATACCAATAACTCAATGAAATTGAACACATCTAGTGTAAGAACAATATCAATAAATCAATAAAATTTAACACATATTAGTGTAACCACAATGTCAAAACTAACTGAAACTGAACACATCTTAGTATAACGACAATATCATAAATCACCAAAATTAAACACATCTTTGGGTAACAATAATATCAATAAATCACTAACATTGAACACATTTTTGCAACAATACCAATAAATCACTAAAACTCAACTCATCTTAGTTTAACAATAATATCAATAAATCACTAAAATTGGACAGATCTTACTGAAACAACAATATCAATAAATCACTAAAAGTGAGTACAGCGTAGTACAACAACAATATCAATAAATCATTACATTTGAACAAATCTTAGTTTAACAACAATATCAATAAATCAATAAAATTGAATACAGCTCAGTATAACAACAATATCAATAAATCGATAAATTTTTTACTCATCTTAGTTTAACAACATTATCAATAAATCACTGAAATTGAACACATCTCATTGTAACAACAATATCAATAACACATTAAAATTAAATATAGCTCACTGTAACAACAATATAAAAACACTCAAATTGAGCGCATCTCATTGTAATAACAATATCAAAAAATACTAAAATTGAATACAACTTAGTGTAAAAACAATATCAATAAATTACTAAAATTGAATACAACTTAGTGTAACAACAAAATCAATAAATCACTAAAACTAAATACAACTTAGTGTAACAACAATATCAATAACTTAATAAAATAGAACACATTTTTGTAAAACACAATATCAATAAATCACTGAAATTGAGCACATATTTGTACAACAACAATATTAATAAATCATTAAAATTAAACACATTTCATTGTAACAACAATACCAATAATACAATGAAATTGAACACATCTAGTGTAAGAACAATATCAATAAATCAATAAAATTTAACACATCTTTGTGTAACAATAATATCAATAAATCACTAACATTGAACATATTTTTGCAACAATACCAATAAATCACTAAAACTGAACTCATCTTAGTTTAACAATAATATCAATAAATCACTAAAATTGGACAGATCTTACTGAAACAACAATATCAATAAATCACTAAAAGTGAGTACAGCGTAGTACAACAACAATATCAATAAATCACTAAAAGTGAGTACAGCGTAGTACAACAACAATATCAATAAATCATTACATTTGAACAAATCTTAGTTTAACAACAATATCAATAAATCGATAAATTTTTTACTCATCTTAGTTTAACAACAATATCAATAAATCACTAAAACTGAGTACAGCGTAGTGCAACAACAATATCAATAACTCACTAAATTGAATATAGCTTAGTTTAACAGCAATATAAAGAAATCACTAAAACTGAAAACATCTTATTGATATCGCTGTTACACAAAGCTGTATTCAACTTTAGTGATTTATTGATATTGTTGTTACATTAAGATATGTTAAATTTTAGTAATTTATTGATATTGTTGTTACACTAAACTGTATTCAATTTTAGTGATTTATTACTGTTGTTGTTACACAAAGATGTGTTAAATTTATCGATTTATTGATATTGTTGTTATACTAAGATGTGTTCAGTATCATTGAGTTATTGATATTGTTGTTACACTAAGATGTGTTCAATTTCAGCGATTTATTGATATTGCTCTTAAATTGAGTTTTGTCCAATTTTAGTATTTTATTGATATCGCTGTTACACAAAGCTGTATTCAATTTTAGTGATTTATTAATATTGTTGTTACATTAAGATATGTTAAAGTTTACTAATTTATTGATATTGTTGTTACACTAAGCTGTATTCAATTTTAGTGATTTTTTTACTATTGTTGTTACACAAAGATGTGTACAATTTTATAGATTTATTGATATTTTTTGTTATTCTAAGCTGTATTTAATTTTATTGATTTATTAATATAGTTGTTAAACTAAGATGTGTTCAAATGTAGTGATTTATTGATATTGTTGTTGTACTACGCTGTACTCAGTTTTAGTGATTTATTAATATTGTTGTTTCAGTAATATTTGTCCAATTTTAGTGATTTATTGATATTATTGTTACACTAAGGTGCATTCAATTTTTAGTGATTTATTTATATTGTTATTATACAACGATATGTTCAATTTTGGTGATTTATTGATATTGTTGTAACACTAAGCTGTATTAAAGTTTAGTGATTTATTGATATTGTTGTCCCACTAAGATGATTTCAGTTTTAGTGATTTCATGATATTGCTGTTAAACTAAGCTATATTCAATTTTGTGAGTTATTGATATTGTTGTTGCATTGAGATGTGCTCAATTTTAGTGAGTTATTGATATTGTTGTTACACTAAGGTGTATTTAATTTTAGTGATTTATTGATATTGCTGTTAAACTAAGCTATATTCAATTTTGTGAGTTATTGATATTGTTGTTGCATTGAGATGTGCTCAATTTTAGTGAGTTATTGATATTGTTGTTACACTAAGGTGTATTTAATTTTAGTGATTTATTGATATTGCTGTTAAACTAAGCTATATTCAATTTTGTGAGTTATTGATATTGTTGTTGCATTGAGATGTGCTCAATTTTAGTGATTTATTGATATTGTTGTTACACTAAGGTGTATTTAATTTTAGTGATTTATTGATATTGTGGTTACATTAAGGTATGTTTTATTTTAGTGAGTTATTAATACCGTTCTAACAATAAGGTGTGTCGAGTTTTAGTGACTTATTGATATTGCTGTTAAATAAAGATGTGTCTAATGATAGTGATTTATTTATATTGTTATTATACAACGATGTGTTCAATTTTTATGATTTATTGACATTGTTGTTACACTAAGATATGTTCAATTTTATTGATTTATTGACATTGTTGTTGCACTAAGCTGTATTTAATTTTAGTGATTTATTGATATTGTTGTTACATTAAGATATGTTAAATTTTAGTAATTTATTGATATTGTTGTTACACTGAAGTGTATTCAATTTTAACGATTTATTGATATTGCTCTTTAATTAGTATATGTCCAGTTTTAGTGATTTATTGATATTGTTGTTATACTAAGCTGTATCGAATTTTAGTGACTTATTGATATTGTTGTTACGTTAAGATGTGTCCAGTTTTAGTGATTTATTGGTATTCTTGTTTCACAAACATGTATTCAGCTTTAGTGATTTATTGATATTGCTGTTACACGAAGAAATGTTCGGCTTTATTGATTAATTGTTATTGTAGTTACACTAAGATGTGTTCATTTTTAGTGATTTTTTGATATTGTTGTTACACTAAGCTATATTCAATTTTAGTAATTTATTGACATTGTTGTTACACTAAGATGAGTTCAGTTTTAGTGATTCATTGATATTGTTGCAAAGATGAGCCCAATTGTAGTAATTTATTGTTATTGTTGTAACACTAAGCTGCATTCAATTTTTGTGATTTATTGATATTGTTCGTACAATAAGGTGTGTCGAGTTGTAGTGATTTATTGATATTGGTGTTGAACAAAGATGTGTCTAATGGTTGTGATTTTTTGATATTGTTGTTATTTTAATCTTTATTAAATTCTAATGTTTTATTGATATTGTTGTTGTACTATGCTGTACTCAGTTTTAGTGATTTATTGATATTGTTGTTTCAGTAACATCTGTCCAATTTTAGTGATTTATTGATATTATTGTTAAACTAAGATGAGTTCAGTTTCAGTGATTTATTGGTATTGTTGCAAAAATGTGTTCAATGTTAGTGATTTATTGATATTATTGTTACATTAAGATGTGTTTAATTTTGGTGATTTATGATATTGTCGTTATACTAAGAAGTGTTCAATTTTAGTGATTTGCTGAATATAAAATTGAATATAGCTTAGTGTAACAACAATATCAATAAATCACCAAAATTGAACACATCTAGTGTAACAACAATATCAATAAATCATTATAATTGAACACATCTTAGTGTAACAACAATATCAATAAATGACTAAAATTGAACACATTTTAATGTAACAACAATATCAATAACTCACTGAATCTGAACACATCTTTGTGTAACAATAATAGTAATAAATCACTAAAATTAAATGCACCTTAGTGTAACAATAATAGTAATAAATCACTAAAATTAAATGCACCTTAGTGTAACAATAATATCAATAAATCACTAAAATTGAACACATTTTTGCAATAATACCAATAAATCACTAAAACTGAGTACAGCGTAGTGCAACAACAATATCAATAAATCCATAAAATTAAACACATCTTTGTGTAACAACAATAAATCACTGAAATTGAACACATATTAATGTAACAACAATATCAATAACTCAATGATACTGAACACATCTTAGTGTAACAACAGTATCAATAAATCAATAAAATTGAATACAGTGTAGTGTAACAACAATATCATTATCTCACTAAAATTGGACACATCTTAGTGTATAAACAATATCAATAAATCACAAAAATGTGCTCATCTTTGTAGAATAACAATATCAATAAATCACTAAAGCGTAATACTTCTAATTTATCTGCAATATTAATAAAACATTAAAACTGAATACATCTTTGTGTAACAACAGTATCTATAAATCACTAAAATTGGACACATCTCAGTGTAACAACAATATCAATAAAGGATCAAATTTGAATACATTTTAGTGTAACAACAATATGAATAAAACATTAAAATTGAACACATCTTAGTGTAACAACAATATCAATAAAGGATCAAATTTGAATACATTTTAGTGTAGCAACAATATGAATAAAACATTAAAATTGAACACATCTTAATGTAACAACAATATGAATAAAACATTAAAATTGAACACATCTTAGTGTAACAACAATATCAATAAAGGATCAAATTTGAATACATTTTAGTGTAGCAACAATATGAATAAAACATTAAAATTGAACACATCTTAATGTAACAACAATATCAATAACTCACTGAATCTGAACACATCTTAGTGTAACAACAATATCAATAAATTTATAAAATTGAACACATCTTTGTGTAACAACAATAGTAATAAATCACTAAAATTGAATGCACCTTAGTGTAACAATAATATCAATAAATCACTAAAACTGAACACATTTTTGCAACAATACCAATAAATCACTAAAACTGAGTACAGCGTAGTGCAACAACAATATCAATAAATTTCTAAAATTGAACACACCTTAGTGTAACTACAATATCAATAACTCACTAAATTGAATATAGCTTAGTTTAACAGCAATATCAATAACTCACTAATATGAGACATTTCAAATTTAACAGCAATATCAATAAATCACTGAAATTATATACAGCTTAGGATAACAACAATATTTTTAACCCATTAAAATTGTACACATCTTAGTGTAACAACAATATCAATAAGTCATTGAAACTGAATACGGCTTTAATATAACAACAATATCAATAACTCACTACCATTAGACACATATTAGTTTAACAGCAATATCAATAACTCACTAAAATAAAACACATCTTAGTGTAACAAGTATATTAGTAAATCACTAAAATTGAATACAGCTTAGTGTAACAACAATATCAATAAATTACTAAAATTTACACATCTAAATGTAACAACAATATCAAAAAATCACTAAAATTGAACACTTCTTAGTGTAACAACAATATCAATAAATCAATAAAATTGAGCATATCTTAATGTAACAACAATGTCAATAAATCATTAAAATTGAATACAGCTTAAAATAACAACAATATCAGTAGCTCACTACCATTAGACACATCTTTGTTTAACACCAATATCAATAAATCACTAAAATTCGACACACCTTATTGTAAGAGCAATATTAATAACTCACTAAAATAAAACATATCATAATGTAACAACAATATCAATAAATCATTAAAGCCGAACACTTCTTAGTTTAACAACAATATCAATAAATGACTAGAACTGAACACATCTCATTTTAACAACACTTCTAATCTTGATTCTTCAGAACTGAGAGATTTCGGATTTGCAGAAACTACAAACAGAAACGATAAAAACTAGAACAATGACGTTTTATACGTTTTTAAAGATTGACAGGTTAGAATGTTTATTAAATCAGAATAATGATCTGTGTATGACATAAACCACCGGAAATGAAACAGATTGTCAATAATTCGTGCGCATGGCACGTGCCATGGGCTCTTTGGTATTGCTGAGATAACACTGCCTTATATCCAGGAGTTGAACGGTATACTGGAACACAAAAATACAGTTCAGAAATTGTTACAATCCTTAATTTTATGTGTCAATTTAAAAAATCCTGACTTAATAATAAAGTTTAGCATACAGTTTTAACTTAAATCTCTGTAAAACCTAATGAGGCAACTTTTAAAGCTAAGCCTTTAAGAACCGTGTTGAGCCTAAAATAAAGATTTAATAAACGTTGTTTTGTTAATCCGAAGATGACCTAAGAAGGTTGAAAGTTGTTCTCTACCTTGGTTTAATGTCGACTTTTAATCCAAGTGTCGCGGGTTCGAATCCCCGTTGCACCAAACATGCTCGCCCCTTTTAGCCATAGGGGTGTTATAATGTCACGGTTAATCCCCCTCTTCTTTGGTTAAAGAGTATCCCAAGAGTTGGCGGTGGGTGATGATGACTAACTGCCTTCCCTCTCGTCTTACACTGCTAAATTAGGGACTGCTAGGCGCAGTTAGCCCTCGTGTGGCTTTGCGCGAAATTAATATTGAATTTGGTTGTAGATAGGAAAATCGTTAACTTTCTATTCGAGTAACGTAATAAAGCTTTCTTTAAAGCATCTTTTAAATCATCTTAGTACGGTTGATTTAAGGAGCTAATTCAACGTGTTATGAATATTTCTTCTGTCAGAAACCGAAACGAAAGATTCCTGGCACACACTGAACCTGCTATTATGTTTCTTGTCGACCATTACAACTGAACCATTTCCAGTGGCATAATGATATGTCTGCGGTCTTATAACATTAGAAACCGGCTTTTGATACCCATGGAGAACACAGCACAGATATCTCATTGTGTATATCTGCCTCTAACTACACATAAACTCGAGTCAACTAACATTTGCAACAAGATTCCTCTCGGTGGACTCAGCACATAGCCCGATGTGGCTTTGTTATGAGGAAAACACACACACATGAAATGGAATCACTAAAACAAGATAAGACACAGCAAAAACTTCACCTCCAACAAAGACAAACACATCTGTTCATCTTCTGAGGAAAGAACCTCCTCTTCGCTACAGATAATTGGTTTCTGTTGTAGCAACTAATATATCGGAATATCTCCCAAGCATAGACATGCGCTCATTTTTGACTTATTTTTCACAGGAGTCTTTCAGGTTTTCCTATTCGGTTTCTAACTAGCTTGACGTCATAATAATGTGAATGATGTGGTGTCAAACAAATAACGCCATTCCTGATATGGTCCTGGGAACTCCTTTCTCGACGTGCTTTTATGTAGCCGAAAAGTGCCGAAATTTATAAGCTATTTACGTTTATGTTAGCGATTAAATTCAACTAAAAATGGGAACGAGCAATCGAAATGAGAAATATTATAGGAAGACATGGGACTCGTGCAATTTAAGAAATTCGGATAAACCAAGCATGACTGGCTTTTATATATATTGTTACGTATTATAATTTATCTTTGACGAGTCTACGGTTTGTTATGTTACGTATTATGACTTCAAACAACCGGAATTTAGAAATTAATTGAATGTAGATATGTATCAAATTTATGATATTTTCCAACATAAGAGATATATACAATTTTCTTTATAACACAAATATACAAATAACAATACAATTTATGATCATGGTTATTAGAAATAATAGTTTATATACAAGAGTTTTACGAACTTACAAACCGTAGTGAGTCTTATTTCTGATCTGAAACTAAATATTTTATTGATGGTTCACGATGAGTGAATTTGTCGTGATTTGATACAGGTACAGTTCACTTAATAGGAAAGTACCTCTCAGTGCTCACACGTGGGTTTTCCGCTGAAGTTATGCGATATCTTCATAGAAATACTAACGTTAGATGTCAATTCTCTGAAGTTAAACGGTTTGAAATCTATAAGCGTTCTTGTTCAAATATCTAGTTTTCCAAGTAACAAACGATAATCATAATTATAGCTTCCGAGGTTTATAGCATACTAAGTGTAGTAGAACAACAAATATTCTTAAACTGTCTTTAAAGCGAGTTAAAATGTTTGGCTTTTATACTCATTAGGCGAGATTCTCAGAAATTCAGCTGGCATCAATACTGGTAACCACTAGTATTTTAAATACATCGTACATTGTTGATTCTTACTCTCGAGAATCTTCTACAAATTTAGATAACAGGTGTGACTTGTGCAATGCACATTTAGCAATATATGTTACATACACTTCTAAGTCTACATTAAACTGAAACAAGCATAGATTTGAAAATAACATTAAATCCGTTACAATAAATATATAGATAGATAGATAGATAGATAACCTCTTACACCAGCGAAGCTTAATTTATTGAACGATAGTTTGTGTGATGTTATATTACAATAATACTATAACAAACAGTATGTTGCTGCTGCTGGCCAAGCTTCTAGCTAAATTTCAGAGTTCATCAAATCGATGTAAGGCGTAAAGTATTATATACCACAAAAGCTTATCTCTTCCAAAAAAACTGAAACGAATAGCGTTTCGATCCAGGATTTCTGTGTCGTATATATAACTGACCTGATGATCTTTGGTATTGAGCGAAAGGTCTCCTTAGCAATGGTGTGTGGCGCACAAAGTGTGCAGAAGAGATGGTTTTATCTTTTGTTGTTGTTTTTGCTCGAATTGGAAGTATATGAACAGTAAGGTTTATTTGAAATTATTACCGATGCTGTTGTGATGCAACGTCGCATTAGCCCCTGACGTTCCTCCGTAATAAATACACTGAACATTCTAAATACCCAGTCATCTAATTTATTGGTTAGCACAGGACACGAGAGTTTGGAAAGCATTGCTCTCAAACGAATCACAACTAGTCAGTTTTCATTTTTTTAAATAAATAACTAAAACTGGGTGTTTACAAGAAATCCCGTGTCAGCTTATTTCACTATTTTAATTTACGTTCTTAAGCAGACATTCATTCACACGCACCTGGATTTGGTGTGGCCTGGTGGCTAGGGCGTTCGACTCGTAATTTCCGAGCCGTGGGTTCAAATCCCGTTACTAAATACGCGTGCCCTTTTAGCTTTTGCGGCGTTATAATGTAACAGTTAATCATTCGTAAAGAGCAGCCCAACAGCTGAGAGTAGACGAAATTTCTTTAACTGTCTTCCGTTTACTATATCTGGGCAGAGCACAGATAGTCCATTGTGTAGCTTTGTACTTCACTTAAACAAGCAAAACTTTATCACTTTTAAAGTATGAGTGGTTAGTGCTCGTCACATTCAACAAAAGAAACACATACATATTCTCTTTGTTTATTAATAAAGTATGAAGAGAAACTAATTATATTGGTTTTCACTCAAATACTTAAAACTGTGTATTATTACCCAACTGCTTATTCGTTTGTTTGTGTTGAACTTAGCGCAAAGCTACACGAGGGCTATCTGCGCTAACCGTCTCTAATTTAGCAGTGTAAGATTAGATGGCCAACTCTTAGGCTACTCTTTTACTAACGAATAGTGGGATTAAACGTAACATTATAACGCCCCCACGACTGAAAGAACGAATATGTTTGGTGTGATGGGGACTCGAACCCGCTATCATTGGATTACGATTCGAGTGTCTTAACCACCTGGCCATGCCGGGCCCTCAACTGCTTATGATTTCTTAAATTGTATAAAACAATAAAATCATCTCTTTTTCTTTTTTTGGTTTAAAATTGCGTATTTACTTCTGTATTCCGGAACATTTGTACTTTAAATTACATTTCAGTGATATAATGAAATGATTATGTTCACAAATGGGTTTTGTTTTTCAATCACATTATTAAGGGTATTCCACTTACTCTATTGTTAGCTTACAAAGGTTGGTCAACTTAGAAAAAGTACGTTCGTTCTAAATACTTATATATTAAGCCAACAAAGTAAAACAATCTATATAATAGAAATATAATTCAATTAAAACTAGAAAGTAAAAAAAAAAATTGGATACATAAAATAGTCTAACAAATACTGTTGACGAAGGTAACAACAAGCTATTCATTTCATTTTGTTTTTTTGTTCTGAATTTCGCACAAAGCTACACGACGGCTGGCGCAGCTAGCCGTCCCTAATTTAGCAGTGTAAGACAAGAGGGAAGGCAGCTAGTCATCACCACCCACAACTCTTAGACTACTCTTTTACCAATAACTAGTGGAATTGACCGTCACTTATCACGCAAACCACTTAATTTAACTAGAACAGCTATGATATATCGATAATTTCGAAACTTTTATAGATAATTTGGAACTTTTAACCTGAATACCATCTTATACGACACATGGGCTAAAATATTAGATTAGATACCCCAAGGTTTAGATATAGATGTAGCTAAGTTATAGCTGCTTTTGGGGAGAAGGTAACAGTCAATAGCAATTGTCACTTACGGAGATACTTTTAACCCAATAGTGAGGATGGCTGTCACTTTTATAACTTACGTACGATTAAAAGTAATACAATATTGCTTCTAAATAATGTCCCAGAGACATTGCAAACTGTAAAAGGGAGACGTCAGTTAGAGACTGTATAGATCATATGACAGACCTTAAGGGGCACTTAAAGAGCTGTATCGTATTTTGGTAGACATTGTTATAGTGTTTGTACAGTTTCGGATTCTATTTTTCACATATGATTTCTTGATTTCAACGTTAATAAGTTTGTGTTTGTTTTTCTTATTGAATTACTATCGCTGTCACATAAGGAGATATAAGTGCGTTACAAGATGGAAAGTCAATACTTCCACCATTTGGTTAAAGTAGTTTACCAAGATTCGACGGTAGGTAGCGTTAACTAAGTGGTTTACCAGTGTCCAATATTAGGGACAGGCAAATAACCATTGAGTAGCTTCGTGCAAATATCCGTAACGAATCAAACAAATTGAGTTCAAACGTAAATTATATATTAAAAGCCTTCAAATTTAGTACTTAATAAAACACGCCCAGCTGAATACGTAGCTTCACTTTTGGCGGGAAACATATTTGTTGACAGTACTGAAATCATGGAGTGGACAGGTACGAAAGTCCTTCATATAAACGAAGTTGTCTGTCTGTGGTTTCCTTACTTTGGACTCCAAATTTTACTGATACAATTTGATTTCACATTTACGCTTTTGCACTCCCATAAAGAAAAGTCACCAAAGAAACCATGCTCAGTATGTATCTATCTGTATAGATAGAGAGGAGAGAGAAATGAAGTCTATATAATCTAACTTTATCGTTAATAGTTACGGGCTTTAACTGTATTGTGAAATGTATTATGCAATACGTGCGATATTTGTGTATTTAATGATTTAGAGAACTTTTGTACTTCATAGATTGTCTGTGCTCAATTTACACGTTTTCAGCCCAATTCTTTTAAGTTATGAAATACAAAACAACATTGTTTACTAAATCTGATTTTTCAGCATTTACAAATCAGTATAAAAACATTTTAAGAGAAATTTTTTTTTGTATTTGAAAGAAAATATTTAAGTTTTTTTTTCAATATACTGAACGGTCTTTTTATGTTTTACCGTCCTCTTTATGAAACTTCCAAAACTCGCCAGAATTCTTTAGTTCGCGGAAAGATAAAACGTGACTCGAATCTTCGAAATGAATTTCATCGAATATAAAACGTGTTTTTGTTACGAAATTGTAGAAGACGGCTGAAACAGTACAAATATCACATTCTTTGTATGATAGAGGAAAATATTCGTGAAGGAAAACATGCTAAATCCTGTTAAAATTTAAGCCTTCTTTTAAAAGCATTATGTAGGTTAAATATATCTGAAGTGAAATAAGTTTGTTTGTTTGTTTGTTTTAGAATTTCGCACAAAGCTACTCGAGGGCTATCTGTGCTAGCCGTCCCTAATTTAGCAGTGTAAGACTAGAGAGAAGGCAGCTACTCAACACCACCGCCAACTCTTGGGCTACTCTTTTACCAACGAATAGCGGGATTGACCGTAACATTATACGCCCCCACGGCTGGGAGGGCGAGCATGTTTAGCGCGACGCGGGCGCGAACCCGCGACCCTCGGATTACGAGTCGCACGCCTTACGCGCTTGGCCATGCCGGGCCCGTGAAATAAGTAACGGTCGATAAAGAAAAGAGAAAAAAAATTATGTTTGTTCTTGATTTGTTTTGCACGTTTTGTTGTTTGTAAAAACGTATCATGTTTCAGCTACAACAATGCTTGTAAATACCTTTGTGTGTTTGTTAAATTTAATGCAAAGCTCTTCGAGGGCTATCTGCACTAGTTGTCTTTAATTTCCAACTGAAAATCCACATCACTCTAATCACTAAACATTAGGCTATTCTCTACCAACTAGTAGTGGACTTGTCCCTTACGTTACTTGGTCCTCACTGTTGAGTGACATGTTTAGATCCCTCGACCTGCAGTCAAGCATCATGGCCACCAGGCCAGGTCTATGATATTGAACAGATACTTCTCTGTATCCGAGTTTCTGTCCCGTAAAGAAAACAAATAATAATAGTTCATAATTATTACTATTAATAATTGACAATCTCATTTTTAGTACACTTAGATCGATATAACTATGTACAATGGTTAATGTTATTCCTCATTATAGAGATAATTGCTTAGTACGAATAGTATCTATAGAGCTGTTACGTTTCGCTTGTTATTGTTAAGGCTTGTTTTGCTAACAACACAACATTTGGGTGTGAAAAGAACAACACAACATTTCAGTGTGAAAAGTAATCTAAGAACAACACAACACGCTAACATATTCAATGACGTCAGGAAATTACATAAGTTAAAAAAAAAACAATTCGACACTAAAATATACAAAACCCTATAACCAAAGCGCTTTTGAAAGGTGGACATTTTTAATCAGGTTTGTTTGTTTTTGTTTTTTTAAATTCGCGCAAAACTACACGATGGCTATCTGCACTAGCCGTCCCTAATTCAGTAGTGTAAGACTAGAGAGAAGGCAGCTAGTCATCACCAGCCACCGCCAACTCTTGGGCTGAAAGGGCAAGCATATTTGGTGCGACGGGGATTCGAACCCGCAACCCTCAGATTACGAGTCGTTCGCCTAAACCTACCTGGTTATGCCAGGCCAGTACGTAAATGCATTGTTGAAAGAGTGAGCATATTCGGTGATAGGATTCGATCTTGCAAACCGCAGATTGCAAGTCGAGCACCATAACCAACAAGACTACATGATAATAGGTTCAAAGACCGCATCATAAACTTTTGTCTAAGAGATACTGTTATTTATTAGATTTCTATAAAAAGAAAAGATAAATAAATTCCTTGTATATATTGAGTATATTTAGGTAATGAAAATAAAAGCTTAAAAACATGCACGTTCAAAGCAACAAGAAAAAATAAATTGTTGTAGGTTACATAAGCAATTACGTCTAAAAGGCTTAGAAATATACTAAGGTAAGTAATGTGAAACAAAGGTGAATGAAACACATACATGAGGAAAACAATTGACGTACGTTGGTACTATAAATATGACATTTTTCTTTCCCGTTGCTGATAAGCCTATTATTTAGTTCACTAGTTCTAAAATTTAGTTGGAGATCGAGACAGAATATGGGCTTAACCAGTAAATTACGTTAGTAATCATCATTTACTAAAACGTTATAGAGAAGGCTATGGAAGCACAAACAATGGGTAATCTAATTTTTTAGTACAACTATTATCCGCGAGAAGGCCAGATCAGAACTGGTAATTTTTAGAAAGAGAATTTGTTTGTTTGTTGTCAAGCGCAAAACTACACAACGGGCTATCTGTGTTGTAAGAACTACGAGTATTGAAACCTGTTTATTAGTGGCGTAAGCCTTGAGACTTACTGCTGTGTAACTTGAAGGGGAAGAGGTCTTAGACAGAAGGAGTTTAATGTTAAAACATGAATAATGTTTCTTTAACAGAATTCTTTATTCTCGCTTTAGTCTCGCTTTTTAAGTTATTTTTTGGATGACAAGCAAACACTTTTCAACAAATTTTGTGGACGGGGAGAGAGAGAAGAATTAGTTGAGTACACAGATAGACAGATACATAACTGTGTAAACGATATGACAAAGACGCGCAGGACTAGGAGAAAGTAGGAATTGTGACAATAGCAGCAAAGAGATCGAGCAATGAGTGACCTGACAAACGAACTAAGAGACAGACAGTGTATTAAATTGCCTTTTGGAATCATGAACAAGTGAGCCAACAATAGCTTTTTTCAGATACATTGAACTTTTCTATCGAATTAATTGACAATAATGAATACGAGTATCTTTAGAAACGTCAATGTGATGGAATTATTTACATGTTAGAGTCACTCTTTGCTTAGCAAGAGGAATTCTCAATAGCTGCTGTTGTAAAAAGTTCTCAAATCGTTTAGAAGATGACGGAGCTATGAGCTCAAAGTTTTTACTTGAAATAAACCACTTTGCTGCGGCTAAAAAATTAGTCTCTGTTTTAGTGAAATGCTTAAACGTAACTTGAAAACATCCATACAATATTTGAATACTTTTAACGCATATTTTCTAACGGACTGCTCTGAAACTAACTCCAACGGCACTATAACTAACGTGTTAACCATGGTTAGTTACCCTTTGTTTGTTTGTTTTGAATTTCAGGCAAAGCTGCACGAGAGCTATCTGCGCTAGCCGTCTCTAATTTAGCAGTGTAAGACTAGAAGGAAAATAGCCAGTCATCATCACCCACCGTCAACTCTTGGGCTTTTTTTTACCAACAAATAGTGAGATTGACCGTAACATTATTACGCCCCCACGGCTGAAAGGGCGAGCATGTTTGGTGCGACGGGGATTCGAACCTGCGCCCCTCAGCTACGAGCCGAGTGCCTTAACCACCTGGCCATGCCAGGCCGTGTGGTTAAGGCGCTCAGCACGTAATCTGATGGTCGTGGGTTCGAACACTTATCACTGAACAAACTTGCTTTTCAGCAGTAGATGTGCTATAATGGTAAAGGAGTACCCCAAGAGTTGGCGGTGAGTGGTGAAGACTTCTTGCTTTTCCTGTAGTTTATCACTGCTAAATTAGGGATTACTAGAGCATATAACCTTTCTCGTAGCTCTGCACAAAATCCAAATCTAACTTTAAATCTTTCCAATCTGAGTAGCATCAACCAAGGAGTTTCACCAGGAGACATGTTAAACTTTTACAGAACATGCACAAAAACTATTCGTAAAATATGTCTATATAATAGTGAAATCCAAATAAACAGATTTTGTATACTTATATTTGTCTAGTATTTATCCAAACAATTATTAATGATTTATTTATCAGAGCTTTTAACGAAAATTTTACGTAAGTAATATCATTTATTTTTCACTTTTGACTATTCTTTGTTTCTGTCATTACTAAATTGGGCTAAATGGTGTTATCGGTATGTTTATTAACACAATTAAATTATTGTATTTTTTCAGTTTTTAAATTAGAATTACATGAATATGAAGTGGCTCAAAACTCGTCGTACCCTTTTTCGTTGTTGTTTTTCTTTTAATTCCAATTTGCATTGCTTGTTGAGCTCGGCACCTTCGTTGATTGGTTGAAATGACTCGAGTTAATTTTAGGATGTTGTGTCCTGCGTTAAGTAATTTTGAGTTGGGTAACTAGACGCCTAGTGACTCAATGATAAGTCTTCGAACCTACGAGGCTAAAAGCGAGTTTCGATACGCGTGATAAGTAGATGATTCATTGTATAGTTTTGTGCTTAACTACAACCAAATTCGATCACGCAACTTGCAGATTTCGATAGCAAAATAAAGAATCTTCTTTATCACTATCTTATACTTCAGGACGTGGGTGGAGTGCTTACATTTTGCAGGCTACGTAATAAGACAATTTTCAACGCTATCTGTCATATATTCGTGAAATTATCGAATAATAAAAGGGTGTAAAATTACCGAGTAATAAAATGTCGGAACTGTACAAATACTTTTGACTTTGAAGTAAGTATCTTATAATACTTCAACAGTTTATGGTATTATATAACTAATTTCGCGAACTTCAAATATCGCTTTTCAGTGAAACTACGTGTTCGACATTACATCAAATTCAAGCTATACCCGCAAGAGATTTGGAACAAAATAAAATCTATAAATCATATTTGGAAAGAGAATATATATACACCATAAACCAAAATTACAGCAAAAACTCTCTGTCAGCGCGATGTTTATCACTTGTTTCGTTTTTTGGATATATATATATACACACACAAATAATTACTGTGTGTTGGAAACGCAATCTCGGTTTAACACTCTGGTCCTCATTATTCATTTCCTAAAGCTCTTGATATCCAATAGACTTGCTGCGTTAGCTATTTAGCAACAAGGTTAACGTCAGTCGGTGATGTATTACTTAGGCTTAGGTCGATATGATTACTACAAAACTGCGATCCATTAACAGAGAGGTTGAGCTGTGTGAAAAAAAAAAAGTTAACATGTTTTAGAAGTTTTTTATATATCCTGCTTTACTCAGTTACTTTTCACGAAAGGTAGAATAGAAAGATAAGAACAGGATGAGAAGAAAGTAATGTTACTTAAAGAGAAAGAAACGGCAGCACATGTAAGGCAGGAATATAAAGTTAAACGTAAATATTCACCTATCAGATCGATAAGGAGGAAAGAACTTAGTTATGGATTTAAGTTGAAGTCACAGAGGGTAAAATAATTTTGGAGAAAAAAATCCGTAGGGTAATCTCCTGGTTTCATCTCGAGTTGGTAAAATATTTCTTTTGCGTATGCCCATAAGAGCAACGAAACGTAAAATACGAATAATTTTAAAAACTTATAGGAACTTTATATAATACACTCCTCATAAAAGATCTATAGGACCCCAGCATGACCACGTGGTTAAGGCACTCGAATCGTAATTCGGGGGTCGCGGGACCGAATCCCGTCGCACCAAACATGATCGCCCTTTCAGCCGTGGGGGCGTTATAATGTGACGGTCAATCCCACTACTCGTTGGTTAAAGAGTAGACCAAGAGTTGGCGGTGGGTGGTGATGACTAGTTGCTTTCCCTCTAGTCTTATACTGCAAATAAGGGACGGCTAACGTAGATAGCACTCCTGTAGCTTTGCGCGAAATTCAAACCAAACCAACATCTACCTCAGCATACATTTCACCTCCCCTCCAATTAAAAATAAAAATGAAGGTAACGCGGTCATTATGACCAGGTAGTTAGTGACGCTCGACTAGCACTCTGTAGGTAGTATGTTCGAATCCCCATATCACCAAACATGCTCACCCTTTCAACCGTGGGGCGTTATAATGTCAGGTCAATCCCACTATTCGTTCATAAAAGAGTAGCCCAAGATCTACACGAGAGTTATCTGCGCTAGCCGTCCATAATTTAGCAGTGTAAGACTAAAGGGAAGGTAGCTAGTCATCACCACCCATCGCCAACTCTTGGGCTACTCTTTTACCGACGAATAGTGGGATTAGCCGTTATTTATAACCACCCCATGGCTGAAAGGGCGAGCATGTTTGGTGTCACGGAGATTCGATCCGACGATTCTCGGGTCACAAGCTGAACGTCCTAACTACCTGGCCATGCCGTATCCATGAGTCGATTACATGATGGAATTTGCTATTCTATATAGCAAACTGGAGGAGAATATTTTTAAAATATATCTGATTAGAATACCTCACACATGGTCAAATAAGATTAATTTATTCCTAAATTTATCAGCTGTAACAAGAAAAAGTTTCACGTAAATTTTCTTTTAATATGCTGTATTTAGAACTTTACGTCACATTAAGCATCATGTATTCGTCTCGCTCACTTGCAAAAGTGCTGACATCTAGCGGAAGTGATCTACATAATGTAGCTGACATATTATAGCTTATTTTCCTTTAATTTCATCCATGGCTTCTAGAATTACTGTATGATATTGTTGATTGCCGTATGTTCTAACTGATGTTTCAAAACCAGATTAAAATATACAGTAAAATAAGCTACCATGATATTGTAGGCGGATATTAGAATACATTACTTTCTAAATACAAGCATGGTATTTTAGATGGATATTAGAACACTTGCTACTTTCTAAACACATGCTTACCATGGTGATCCATGATCTTGTAGGTGGATATTAGAACACACTCTACTTCTTTAATACAAGCTTACCATGGTGATCCACGATCTTGTAGGTGGATATTAGAACACACTCCACTTTCTTTATACAAGCTTATCATGGTGATTCACGATCTTGTAGGTGGATATTAGAACACACTCCACTTTCTTTATACAAGCTTGTCATGGTGATTCACGATCTTGTAGGTGGATATTAGAACACACTCCACTTTCTTAATAAAAGTTTAGCACGGTGATTCGTGATCTTGTAGGTTTATTTGATTTTTTTAAAAATTTCTCGCAACGCTACACGAGAGCTATATGCGCTAGCAGTCCCTAATTTAGCAGTGCAAGACTACAGGAAAGGTAGCTAGTCATCACCACCCACCGCCAACTCTTGGACAACTCTTTTACCAACGAATAGTGGGATTGACCGTAACATTTTAACGCCGCCACGGCTGAAAGGGCGAGTGTGCTTGGTGTGATGGAGATTTGAATCAGCGCACCTCAGATTACGTGTGTGTGTGTGTGTTTTCTTAGAGCAAAGCCACATCGGGCTATCTGCTGAGCCCACCGAGGGGACTCGAACCCCTGATTTTAGCGTTGTAAATCCGGAGACATACCACTGTACTAGCGGGGGCCTCAGATTACGAGTCGACCTTAACCACCTGGCCATACCGGGCCGATCTTGTAGGTGGATATTATAACACACCCGCTTTCTTAATACAAGACTTACCATGGTAATCTATGTTCTTTAGGTGAATATTAAAAGACATGCTACAATTCTTAATACACCGAACTATGCCAGCTAAAGGTAATATATATCATAACTCAATGCTTCAAACATAAATTTGGAATGCACATTCAGAAAATGATACTATAATTTAAAGACTAAGATTTTAAAAATATGTATTAAGATTGTTAATTTAAATATACTAACAAGACCTCTTTGGTTCGTAGAAGATTTATTTCAGTTTAAAAATGTATTTTACGTATTATCCATACTTCGTTGTTGTTGTTGCTATTGGTAATGTTGGGAGCATTTACATTGCTCTGAATACTTCCAATAAATAAATTGTGTTGATTTATGATAACAATCTAGTTTAAAATGTTGTCGAAAGAGCAAACCAGATTCAAACTGACACGCGCCATTGAATAAAGTACAGTTTAAAATCGTTCCTAGCGCCACATACCAGAATATATTTTTGTTGTTGTTGTTCCTGGTCCATGTCTTTTTCAGCTTAATAAAGTCTCCTTGCAGCCTCTTGTGCGTTAAGTAAAATGTTACTGGTTTTAGTAACCGTTACCAGTAGAAACAACCAACCGATATAGTTTATTGTGGACTAACACATCACGTTATTAAAGTAAATTCAGTAAAACGTTTTGTTTTTGTAAGAACGAATATTAAGGAAAAATATTTGTCAGCTGTATGCTGTTTATTTCATGTATCAAATATATAATCTTTCATCCGAAAAATAAGGGTTGCGTGCATCTTTCAGAGTTTTCCAAAATTATGTATTTATTTTGGAGATTAATTCACCTCGAAAGAAAAATATTTCCTTATGAATTGAATATGCGAGCATAATTTCAAAATGTTAACAATCTCTGTAAAGATAGTACTGTTGTTTGAAGTTAAGCACAAAACTACACAATGGATTACCTGTGTTCTGTCCACCACTAGTATTGAAACCCGATTTATAGCGTTTGTAAGTCCACAGACATACCGCTGTGCCAGCTGGTGGCGCAAACGTAGGAAACAGGAAAATAGTTTTCATTAGGAGGGACTGGTAAATGTTGATATATATAACAGATAATTATTCTTTGATGACTACCCTTTGAGATAACTACCTACTCTTATATGTTTAGTGGATTTACACCCCAAGAGCTAATGCATTAATGTAGATTTGTTGAAGGTACTCGACAACCGTATTACTAGGCATAGTTGTAGGAAAATAACTTAATAAGTTCTATTTCATTTGTTGACATGCTATGCAAAAATATAAATACAGGTAACCATCTGTTTTAGGTTATTAATAACATCACAGACTTATGGTATGAATTAAACATCTAGTACTTATTTGTTTGGGTCATTATGGGTAATACCACGAACGTATTCATCAGTTTTAGGGAACTGTACAGGTACTATAACAAGACGTAATATGTGAACCATAAAATCAGGTTTCTATCTGTTTAGGTTGCTACAAAGTGATAAAAAAAGTGTGTAACATCCAAACAAAACACTGGACAGTTTCTTGCGTGTCAGATGGGAAATGATCCAAAACTGAATTTAATTGTATTGCAATTTCCCGAAGTAAGACTCGTCCGAAGAGGTTTTTTTTTTTAAATGCATATAACAACAATAAATAAATGATGTCGTCTAGTGCTCTTGAGAAGCACGTCCCTTTAGGGCTTGTGGTAGTAGCAAAGTTGGACCATTAACGTTTATGATCGTTCTTCAAAAAATCCTCATCTATAGTTCTTTTTTCACTAACTGGAAGGAAACGAGGCATTATTGGTCAGCAGAAGGGCTAGAAGATGTTGGCTGCAAAAATCGAAACAACAATTTAGTGGCCAATTTCTGTCAAAACCATCACCTGATACACTGACGTTGCAAAGTGTTTTTTGAAGGTCTTCGAGAACTTGCGATGCTTGGATTGTTTTTCCATTCAAGAATTAAGAAGTATTTAAGGTATAGTACATATGCTTAAATATTCCCTCTACAAATATTTGTATCGATTTCCAACATTCACATCCAACTGTTATGGTATTCTTTACTGACTTAACCAGATACTGTCAGTATTTTACTGTAATTTGTATTAATAATTTGGTTAGTTGTTGGTAAATTATCATTAACGTTTAATCATAACGTTTCACTTACTTAGAAGAGAGAATTAAGAAATTATCCTAGTAATTAATATAACAATAGTGATTATTATCTGTTAATTCACTAGTTGAATACCGTCACTGTAAGCATGTTTTCGGCCATAAATCCAAAAATATCTTACGATATTTGATCAACTTAGGAGACTTATAGGATATATTCAGCTAGCGATGTAAAATAATCATCATAATAAAAATACACAAATCAAAATAGTAAAATGAAAATTAATATAAATAATTATGTGTATGAAAAAAATTTAACCGATACTGTTAATTAAACCAGATGTTTTTGCTTCATGCAGTATATCATCAACTTATACGTGATTATGAATATTTTCAGTTGTCAAACTTAGCCCTCTATGCGTATAAAATATATTCCACGGTCATTTATTTTCAGAACTAATAAAATGATTCTCCATACAACAGAAAATTAAGATATTTCTTTTCCAATCGACGTTAAGGTTACCTGAATATAATCATACCTAATTTTGAACTAATAGCCTAGTGAAAAATAGCAACTTAGAACTGATCAAATAGCTTATCAGCAGTTACATACTAGTAATCCTTTGGTCCATATTCCGGGAAGGATAACAATTGGACCACATCCAGTCCACTCGAAGGGGTAAAGTTTCACTTATATCTAATAATATGCTCAGTGACGTTGGTTGTTAAAATTGTAAGAGAATGCACTAATAATACTTTGTACTGTTTTAATAGGATTTCACGATTGTGTTGTACACGTTAACCCTAAAATTTTTGTTTTTATATCGTTCTACATAACGCTTCAAGTTGAATTTTTATGTCTGTTACTATTTTTCATTTACCAAAACTGAACAAAAATATGAAGTTAAATCATTAATTTTCTGTTATGTTAACTGTAATATTGATGTTTTTATTTCCTGTTGTTGTTTATTATTATTAATTATTACATATTGTATGCTTCACATATGATTGAGAATTCTTTAATTAAAATTGCCCCAAAAAATAATGGGTTATGTAAAAATAATTGTTTATATAACTTATGTCCAGTTCCCAATGGTAATTTTACAGTTTGTCCGAAGCCCAGCATAGCCATGGATAAGGCTATGCAACTCGTAATCTGAGGGTCGCGGGTTCGGATCCCCATCGCACCAAACATGCTTGCCCTTTCAGCCGTGAGGACGTTATAAAATATCGATCAATTCCACTATTCGTTGGTAAACGAGTAGCCCAATAGTTGGGGGTGGGTGGTGATGACTAGCTGCCCTCTCTCTAGTCTTAAACTGCTAAATTAGGGATGACTAGCGCAGATAGCCCTCTAGTAGCTTTGCGCGAAATTCAAAACAAACCAAATCAAACCAGTTTGTCCTTGGTAAACTAACCACAGAAGCACAGAAAACTTTTCTCTTAACTGGAATTTATCCTTTAGCTCCTAAAATTCCAGAGTAAGTGGTGAATAATTTATAAACTCGATGAAATTCTTCAGAATATATACGACATATTTTTCCACAAGAGGGGCCTCGTAAACATTAATTTAAATCTAAACCGCGTACAAGATGTAGTTTGGTTTGAGTCCAAAAATAACAGTTTCCTTTGTTCGTAGTTCTTCTTCATTGTTAAGCCTAACAAAGATTTTAAACTGTCTTCCATTTGAATGTAAATTACGTTTATTGAATGTTTCTTATTACATGGAAATTACGTTGATCTTAAAATAGCATGTTCTTCTACGTGGACTATTAACCACCTAGTGGTGAATTGACTGCTACATTTAGGACATTTATATTTATATACCACATTGTTAGTTTTGTAGCAAGATATACGATTTTTATACTTGAAAAATAAAATTCTGTAATTTACAGAAACGTTGGAACAGGGGGCGATGTAGCACCTCCACTTTTACATAGTTGACTTATATAGTAACTTATATATCTATATTTTACTGGATAGAGTTACTTTCACCAGTTGCTGGTACTGACAACCTCTCACTAAAACCTGCATGTCTAGCCAGCCATCCCCAGCTGTGCAACTCAGTCCCACAACACTGATTTACATAGAGGCTTAAAAACACATCTTAACTCTAATCGAGGGTATACTAATTGACGAAGCTTCCTTAACTGGTTTCTGATCAGAATATCCTGTTTTCCAGTGTATAGAACAAAAAATAATATTTTGTTGTACTATACATCACTTAGATAGAGTAGAATGAGACGTATTATTCAAATAGTTATGGATTACTGGATTTATAACTCCCACTGGAAATCCATTTTTAATGGGAATTCTATAATATTTTCTATTTCTTTCTGCGAAAGACCATATTTACTACATGATTAACGTGTATCCTCGATGAACCAGGTTCTTCTCAAATCCTGTAAACGAGTTCTTAAAGAAAAAATCACACATAAATATATCTTATTTATTTTGAATGAACTGCTCCACGAACTGAGATCGTTGGTTATATCGACGTTTCAAACTGGATTTATGTTGTCTGTTGTATTCTCAAAAGCTTCTCTGAAAGTAATAAAGTTACCATTAAAATATCTTTTGTCATATAATTATTTAACTGTAGGCCATTCTTCTAGCCATGGTAAAATAGGAAAAGACTAATGAACGATAGAGCTGATCTATAGGAACGATAGCAACACCATAAAATCATTGTTAAGCAGGAAGTGAGATTCTTTGTTTAGAAAAAACTCACATGTTCCTTAAACACTTGTTCAGGAAATCACATTTGAATATTTTTAATTTGATACAATAGTTTATAGTATCAGTTTATGGTCTATTCTATTGGCATGTTGGTATAACATTATAACGTCCCCACGGTTGAAATGGCGAGGATATTTGGTATGATGAGGATTCGCAACTTTTGTTTGAAATGTGGCATATAAGTATAAATGTTTTTGCATACGATGAACAGTCTCGTCAGCCAATATTTTAGAATGAAGATGAATGAGCAAAAAAGCACTAAATTATTAACATTAGTGGCAATTTCTCTTTTCCCAATTTCACTTTTTTATGTACCTAATATTATTCCAAATACCGCAGCGCCATCTAGTAGTTAGAAAGGAAAGCGTAACAAAGACATGACTACGATAATTTATTAACCTTAGTAAAAGTTTTAGGGTTACACATAAAACTTCCAAGGTGAGAAATCATAAAATTTACCCCATCCCCAGTGAGTCAGTGGTACGTTTACGGACTTAAAATACAAAAATCCGAAGTTTGATTTCACGTGGTGAATAGAATGTTAATAGCTTATTATGTAGCTTCAAGCTGAAAGAAACAAAATTCTTTATGGTTTCGTTACTCGTGGCTGACACAACGCAGATAGAACGCAATGTGTAGTTTTGTACTTAAAATACAACAAAAAAAAACCTCTTACCTCTAACATAGCTGGGAGGTAAGGTGCTCGATTCACAATCTGTGGGTCAAAAGTTCGAATTTCCTTACCGATGATGCTAAACCTTACCGTCGCAAGACGTTATAATATGATGGTCGGTCCCACTATTCGATTAGAGTAGTCCAACAGTTGGCAGCTGGTGGTGTTGACTAGTTTCCTTCCTTCTAACTTAAGGACAGCTAGCGTAGATAACCCTCGAGTAGATTTGCACTAAATTCAACAAACAAACTTTAAACAGAACAATATATTTAGGTTTCAACTGATCTACCAGGTGGAGGCTATATGCACGCAGAAGTCTAATTTAATAACTTAATTTTTAATTTATTATTATTTATAGGGGGCGTAAGGTTAGCGTGCTCGAACAGTGAGTCCGATAGCTCACAGTTCGCTTCTTGTTACAACAACGAGTTTTTTGAAGGTAGCGTGAAAGTTTTAAAGATGAGAGGATCAAATCTTAGAGGGTCAATACAGTCAGACAAACTAGCTGAAGTGACTTCCATCTGATATAGTATTAGAAATTGAGTTTCGATACCCGCAGTGTGCAAATCACAGTTAATCCATTGTAAAAACCTTTGTGCTTAACAACAACAAAACTATTGGTAGAGCATTTCAAAATATTGGTACATTTTTCTCAAGGTTCAATTGAACTGAAACAAAAATTATGTTGTGGAAACGTCCGTGTGTTATATGTAATGATGTACAATAACAACGTATCTTAAACTTGTTTGTTTGTTTTTTGGATTAAGTACAAAGCTACACAATGGGCTATTTGTGCTCTGCCCACCACGGGTATCGAAACTCGGTTTTCAGTGGGAAAGTCCACAGACATACCACTGTGCCACTGGGGGGCATCTCAAACTTAACGTAGATGATGAATCAAAATAATAGAAAATGTAACCAAATGGAAAAGACTTTCTCTTTTTTTTCTTTAGGTGTTATTAAAATATAACCAATAGGATACCCACGTCAATATTCAGACAAACAACAAATGCAACTCATCCTCATGTTTCAGTTTGCACAATCCTGCAGTGGCACAACGATATGCCTGCAAACTTCGAAACAAACTAACTAACTAATGGCTGTTTCAATTTCCATAGTCTTATTTATACGAATGCCGATGCTTCGGTTCTTAATTGTATGCCCCTTATTTCGTGGCATGTGTGTTTTCTTATAGCAAAGCCACATCAGGCTATCTGCTGAGCCCACCGCGGAAATCGAACCCCTTGATTTTAGCGTTGTAAGTCCGTAAACTTAATGCTGTATCAGCGGTAGACTTTTGGGCTATACAAACTTCAATTTTTGAGTCGTTTCTATACGACTGAGCGTCGTTGGGTGGGTCCTCCCAGTTGGTCAGTGGAAGGTTTTAAAATTTGGTGAATTTCGAATGTGTCAGTCTGTCTATGCTGTGCCCGTTGCAGGTATCTAAGCCTGGTTTTTAAGCATCAATACTTACTGCTATGCTACTGAGAGGGAAGACCTAACCATTATACAATATTATTTAAAGTCATTTAGAATTATATCTGCAATTGTAGCGCTGTAAATAATGGGGCACGGTAATGTGGTTAGAACGCTTGATTTGCGCAATGTCAAAAGTTCGTACCTTGTCATGAAATATATTCGTTTTTTCAACCGTGTGGGCGATATAATGTTATGGTCAATCCCACTATTCATTGGTTAACAGTAATCTAAAGGTTAGAGGTGTGTTGTGTTACCTAGCTGATTTGCCTCCATTTTATTACATCAAAATAAGGGATGACTAGCCTCGATAGCCCTCGAGTAATTTTTGAAAGATCATTGTTTGCCCTCTAGATCTATAATGCTCAGAGCCGAGAGGGAAGGATTAAAATTACACTAGGCATATTGAAGTTGTCGATATGTTGCATGTATGATAGTCAAATCCTGCTATTTGATTAGGCATATTGAAGTTGTCGATATGTTGCATGTGTGGTAGTCAAATCTTGCTATTTGATTAGGCATATTGAAGTTGTCGATATGTTGCATGTGTGGTAGTCAAGTCCTGCTATTTGATTAGGCATATTGAAGTTGTCGATATGTTGCATGTGTGATAGTCAAATCCTGCTATTTGATTAGGCATATTGAAGTTGTCGATATGTTGCATGTGTGGTAGTCAAATCCTGCTATTTGATTAGGCATATTGAAGTTGTCGATATGTTGCATGTGTGATAGTCAAATCCTGCTATTTGATTAGGCATATTGAAGTTGTCGATATGTTGCATGTGTGATAGTCAAATCCTGCTATTTGATTAGGCATATTGAAGTTGTCGATATGTTGCATGTGTGATAGTCAAATCCTGCTATTTGATTAGGCATATTGAAGTTGTCGATATGTTGCATGTGTGATAGTCAAATCCTGCTATTTGATTAGGCATATTGAAGTTGTCGATATGTTGCATGTGTGATAGTCAAATCCTGCTATTTGATTAGGCATATTGAAATTGTCGATATGTTGCATGTGTGATAATCAAATCTTGCTATTTGATTACACAAGAGTTGGTTTTGAGTGCTGTTGATTAACTAAGGCTACAGTCTTTCAGTTTAAAAAAATTAAGAAAGTCTATCAAAGAAAGCCCTCGCGAAATTTAACAGACGAACTTACAGATATGGTAGAATCAAGATTACCCGAATTTCTGTTTTCCTGAGAGGCCTAAAGTAATGAGAACAAACTGAGTACGTGCTAGTATATTTCCCTTTTATCAAAATTATTTTCTTTTATTTCTCAGCGAGTCGTCCAGGTCGATATCAGTGTGAAAGTACACGTGGTATCTATTATGAACGAAGCAGTAATGTAAACACCAAGTCAGTTTATTTTTCAGTCAGCGAGACAAATAAAATCTGAAAGTGCAAAGGAATGACTAACAGTCACTTTAATAAAAAAGTGACAAAGTATTTGTTTTTCGTAAGTGCACAGAAAATTGCACTTAATGTTGAAGGGGAATTTTGAAAAGACCTGGTTCCAGAATATCAAAAGTGAAAGGGCAATGAATTAAAATATTAAAACATTATTCGGAATGAACTAATACGGAAAATTCTCATATTTCTGATCTGGAATCTAGAATGAAATTAGAAGAAGCCTAACTCAGCATTTCTACGTTTTTTCTTCACTTTGCAATAAAATAATCTGAATTAAAAAGCTAAAAAAAAACAAAAAACAAGTTGGAATGTTGATCAGGGCTTCTACTTGTTTCCTTCTAGATTCCAGATCACAGAAACGAGAATTTCTATTGGAACACGACGTAGGTTTGTTTGTCGCAAAAAAATCTAGATGGTTGTCTGCTTTAACCTTCCATAATTTTGAAGTTGTAGGCTAGAGGAAATGCAACTAGGGAACATTACTCATCGCCACCTTTTGTGCTAATCTTTTACCGACGAATTGTGACAGATCGACTGTCATATTATAATGCTTCCACTATTGAAAATGTGAGCATCTTCGGCGACTGATTTCGAGCCCACGACCTACTGATTATGCTTCTACTTACCAGGTTATGTCAAGCCTTAAACAACGTCAAAGTTAGTTTTATTTGTACGCCTCCCAGTGGCACGACAATATGTCTACGGACTTACACTGCTAGTAATATGGTTTCGATACCCATAGTGGGCAGAGCACAGATAGCTCCTCGTGTTGCTCTGCTTAACTTCTAACAAAGAAACAAAAATATTTTGTGATCTGTTAATTTTTGTTCAATATTTATTGTGAAATATCGGACATGGCTCGCGGACCCGTGAAGTACCCTCGCGGGACCCATTTTAGAAAAGTCCATTGTTTAGCTTTGTCTTTAATTAAAACCATACACAACTTTTGTTTGTTTTCAGCACTACAGAATGTGATATTTAGAATTTTGTATTAAGAATGACATTAGGACTACTAATGATAAGAAAGGGGGATCGAGATAATTCTTGGAAACTATGGCTGACCTGACGCCTCCTCTGGCGCCAAGAATGGCTTTCGAAAATTTGTCTTGTTAAAAATTCCTTACAATTCTTTGGATTCTTATTTTATGTTTTATAGCAAGACCACATCGAGCCCCTGATTTTAGAGTTGTAAATCCGAAGACTCACTGCTGTAGCAGCGGAGAACTATTTTGCAAGGTATTGAATGGTTTTGAATCTGATATGTGCAATGATGAAATATACGATAAAATCCTTAAGGAATTCGTTGATACGTACTGACATTAAATTTGAACATCAATGAATTAATAAAACCCAGAAAATTAAGCGCTTAGGTTCAATTCGTCACGTACCCCGCTGGTACAGCGGTAAGTCTACAGATTTACAACACTAAAATCAGGGTGGACTCAGGAGATAGCCCCATGTAGTTTTACTATAAGACAACTCACACACATTAAATTCGTGACGCTCTCCAGTGGCTCAGCCGTGAACTTCAAAGTATATTATGTCAAAATTACAAGTTCAATCTCAGCAGTTTCACAGTATAGTTATCTCATTGCACAGCTTTGTGCTCGAGCGAACAGTTCGAAACCAAAATCACCAAGAAACTTACGTTTACAGCTGTGAACTCAACTTTTGTGAAAATGAGCATAGATAGAAAAATTTTAAGGATTTCAAATTTACACAGTGGACTGTCAGCGCACTTCGAAATATTGAACTAAAGTCTTATGATTGTACGTCAGGACATTTACCTGGGAACTGTTATTAAAATATCGTGACTTATTAGGGGGGCCGTAATTAAATCGTCACATTTGTTTACGACGTGTATATGAATAGTGCTATATCAGACTTTCTTTAACCCTACATATATCGCTATATTTTTACTGTTTTTTTAAATATCTCCAAGTGTTTATTCTGATAATGTTATGCTCTCTTCAAACAGAATTTCAATTTGAATCTAACAACAGCTTATTGTAATGGTTAGCGTGTCTACAGAACATTGACTATCAAAAGAAAAAGAATCGTTTGATAGAAATAATTTTTTATAATTAAAATTCTGTTCATCAGCTAGAAAAATTTACAACATATTTTTTGAGGAAATTTATTTTCTATAATAAATTAACAGAAGAAACAACAACAACAACAACAACACTGTTGGATCAGCGTTTGAGAATGACAGCAAAATGTCCCTGAGGTTCAAGAATGAACGGAAAATGGAAGAGCAACACAGTTGTTGAAGGTCCAGCAGATGCCAGTGGTGTAGTGGATAGTAAAAAAAAAAGAGAGAGAAAGAAAGTGTTGACTGCTAAGGGGCATAAAGTTCTGTCTAGATAGGTCGTGTCTTCACCACCTGTGCAGAAGAAAAAATGTATATTTTTAGACAGTTTTATCCCTTCCTTGCAATCGGATGGACATTAAAACCAAGTTAAATTCTAGCATTTACACCAGAAAAAAGAAAGTGTAAACTTTTTTCTCTAGTTGAGCAAATTTCTTTACTAAGAATATGGTTCTCAAATTTGCATTGGGAAATAAATAATAGTTAAGTGGGTAAGTTCACGTAAAGGAGAGAGACCATTTAGATAATTTGTACCTGTTCACGCTCAGCGGGTGATCTTTGTTTAGTGGTAGATAAGGCCGCTGTAACCGGGAACGTTCAAGTAGCCACTTCCGTAAGCACCTCCAAATTGACCATGAGCTGCGGACAGTTTTCCGTAAGCACCATAGCCGTGGGCAGCGGACAGGCCCTTGGCACCATAAGCTCCGTGTCCGTAACGACCGTAAGCGTCAAGGGCACTGGAAGCGGATTTGTCACTCAAACCGTGGGCACTGCCGTAAGCAGCCTGGGCGCCGCCGATGTTGTGGTAGCCAGCCTGCTTGTCGTATTTGTAGGCCTTCTCGTAGCCGGAACCCTTGTTGCGAGCGTAAGCACCTTGATCGTGGTATCTGGCTCCGGCAGCACCGACAGCACCATAAGCTTTGAGATTACGGTGGGCAGCGTTGGCCTTAAGACCAGCGGCACCATGGGCAGCCTGGCCATAACGAGAGTGGGCAGCTAGAGCTCCGTAGCCAGCGGCACCAGCGGCGCTATTCAAGTAGCCATGGCTACCGTAGCCAGCTCCGTAGGCTCCATAGGCTCCATAAGGTCCGTGGGCGACGAGGGCTGGACCATGGGCATAGTAGGCAGGTACACCGGCGTAGGCCACGGCAGCCAGCATAAAAACAATAGCTAACTGCAAAACAGAAGAAATAAAGAGTGGTTAGCATTAGGACAAAAGATATTGTAAGGTTAGAATAAATTCAAAAGACTTAGGGAATTCACTACTGAAATGAATCAGATCTAACATTTCGTCAAATATCTTTGTTAGATACAATACTGCTATATAACAGTTATACGTATTCAACTGAACCCTACAAGAAATACACGTAATTACTGTAATGAAACAGCTAATGTAACGTTCGTCATAACTTAGGTTTTGGTTTCACTTTACCAGAGAGCGACTACCGTTCTCTATGAAAGAACGTAGTTTGTTATCAACCAATTCACTCACCACTTTCATGTTGTAGAGTTTGTTAAACCTCTGAGACTATAGAGTAAGCAAATGATACCTAAGGAATTCTCAGACGCTGTATTTATACCGTGAAGGTCTGCCAAAAAAAAACAAAAAAAAAACACAAAGCAAGAACGGTTACGATGCTCTCCTTTCCACGCGCCTGCTTATTGCAATGGCCAGAGGGTGGGGTGCTCAAAGGGTCAACGAAAACGCACGTTCTTAACTGACATTCGTTCCGCAGAAATTGGGTCACTTTCGACTTCACTGGCACGCCCTTTCAGTCGTAGTCCAGATGTGAGTTACAGGGATACTAAAACTGGGGCATGCAACACACGTTCGGACTGGAGGGTTAGGAGGAGTCCAGATTTGAGGTTTTTTTTTCTGGTTTTAGTTAGGGAGTGGTTTCTATTCCACAATAGCATTACTTGTGCCTTGAAACTCTAGAAAACATTTATATCTCTCGTCATAAATGAACATTTTGTATATATTCTATGGCAGACTCTGTTAAGAGACATTTGAAACTTATGAGAATTTCAATGTTGAAGAGCATTGAAATAAAAGATATTTTTCTTTGTAAGCACAAACTTCTGAACTTCCGGGAGCCGCCTTTCCTCCCTTTCTTTCTTGGTATGAGCTATTGGAAGATCCAGTAAACAGAGACATAAAACGTTTAATAAACATCTTTTCTAGAAACAAAAACGCAATAAACCCTGTGAATATTTTACTTAAATAGTTAGAATATTATTTTATATTTGTCAAAATATTACTTAAAAATTTCATAAATGAAGGTGTTTTAAACAGTATTTTTACCACCGCAAGTTCTACGCAATTGAGGTCGCTTCGTAAAAAAAAAAAAAGGAGGTATAGCTTTAAACAGCTTTAATTAATGAAAATATGTTTTTGTTTTATCGATTAAGTCTAACGGTAGAAACTAGTTAAAAAAAAAAAATAAACTTTCGTGGTTTTCTAGACATTTGTTGAACTAACACAAATCTATATATATGTATATATATAATTATTTTTAATTCTCGGGTGCGTTTCTTTCAGAAATTTCGCACAAATTTAAAAAATGGCTTATTTGATCATAGCAGTACGTAACATTTAGATAATAAACTATAGAGAAAGGAGTTAGCCAACAACACTTATGTGTGTTTGTTTGTTTTCTTACAGCAAAGCTACATCGGGCTATCTGCTGATTCCACTAAGGGGAATCGAACCCCTGAGTGTAGCATTATAAATCCATAGATTTAGTGCTGTACCAGCGGGAGACTCAACAACACTTACTGACAACTATTTGGTTACTTTTGTCCGCCTAGATATTAGGAACTGGCTATCACGCTTATAGCACACCCACGTCCCTAAAGCGCGATATGAAGTAGGAAACCATGTTGTGGATTTTGTTATATTAATTTTATAAACAAACTGGCTTGTGTTTAGACGAGAACAGTTTTATGACAAGTGGGAATTTTATAGAAGTGGGAAATTTAAAATAAAAGCGGCCGAAACAATCGGCTACAGGACACACTGTGTTTTAACAGGAATGATAGATATTCCACCTTCAGACTGTGGTAATCTAAACTATCACATATTCTCTGCTCTACTGGACCCTTACTTCAGATACCAAATATCATTAAGAAATACACGAATTTTGATTAAATTTTTTCATTCTTTCCTTTTTCTCCACACCAAAAGTATTTGATAAAAAAACATGCTTAACTTTTAACGTTTTCTTCAAATTTGGTACACTGATATATCTTTTAAACCTACAAATATGAGTCTTATTTGGTGTAAATATAAATTACACGCGCCAAGTTATTCAACAAAAACCGCTCAAATTTGACGAATACTTTTGCGCACACCTACGCAAAACTTCGCGTGAGCCATTAGCCTAACGTTTTTATTACTGTTTAACCTAAGACTAACGATAACCTATTTTTAGTTTGTTTGTTTTTTGTCATTCGGATTAAAGACGGCTGATTTACAGCGGCAAAACTATAAGGACGTGCAGATACCTAACTTTTGGTTAGGCCAAGCGAAGTAAATTAGTAGTTTCTCACTAATTTTGTTGTAATTTTTTATTTACAACTTTTCAGTACAGATTTACTAACTTGAAAAAATTATCCTAAATAAAGCGTGTTTTGTGTCACGTGATAATAGCATAAGCGATTATTATAAATAATGATGTTTGATACGGCTGTACGGATTGTATGGGGGATTATGACAATAAATTGTTAATCTAAATTCAATGGCGCTGTTATAAAGGAAAAGGTTTGTTTGTTTTTGAATTTTGCGCAAAGCTACACGAGGCCTGTCTGCGCTAACCGTTCCTAATTTAGCAGTGTAAGACTAGAGGGAAGGCAGCCAGTCATCACCACCCAACGCCACCACTTGGGCTACTCTTTTACCAACGAATAGTGGGATTAACCGTCACATTATAACGCCCCCAAAGATGAAGAGGCGAGCGTGTTTGGTGCGACGGGGATTCGAACCCGCGAAGTAGGAGTCGAGTGCTTTAACCACCGAGCCATGCCGGGCCTGAAGGAAAATGAAAATATTAACACTGTTTCAGAGCGAAAAAAGAACTACCACCATATATTTTAAAGAACCTGATTTGTTCTGTAAAGTAAAGGGTTTTTTTCAAATAATAGGGCTGCGATGCTAAAGCTAATCTGGGTTATTATCGAGTGTTACTTTCTTACTTGTCGTGGTTTGTTGGTGTGTATTGATTAAAAGAAAGTAATGATAATCTAATCAAAACACTTCAGGTGTGAAAAAAGGTGCAGCTAGGAAAAGGACTGAATGTGTAACGTAAAGAAACGAAATCAAAATTGGCGGCCAGACGGATAGCTACACTTAGTGTGTGTTTTCTTATAGTAAAGCCACATCGGGCTATCTGCTGAGCCCAATGAGGTGAATCGAACCCCTGATCTTAGCATTGTAAATCCGTAGACTTACCGCTGTACTAGCAGCTACACTTAGAGCAGTGATAAGAATGTTGAGACAAATATTCATTCATTTAATTATCCGAGTTTTTTGTTCATCATGATGGTTGGTAAAATGAAATTCACATCCTGGCTAACTAATGAATGAATATTTGTTGTAAAACTCTGCTATAAAGCTTCCAGTTTTGATCTCATTCCTATAAGTCGCACACTCAATCTCTTCTTTGGTCACGTCTTTTCTTTCTTTTTTTTTCTTCATCTAAGGTGGGATTTAAAGAATATATCGTAGTACTCCTCAATCATGTATACTATAGAAATGGACAACATTTCTCTGCCTAGATATAAAGATTTGACTGTTACTTTTATAGTACATTCAGATGTTTAGCCCTCGTAAAAGAAATTGTTTGTCACACTCATGAGAAAGGTCTTGTGTATTGTAACTTTCAGCGTATTTCAGCTGTATTTGTTGACTGCCTTCCCTGACTTGCAATACACAGCTGAAGTGCTGAGCGTGGCTTAGTTATTAGTGTACTTATATTGTAACTCCGAAAATAAATAGCTTTTTTTCTTTCCATCGTATGACTGGCAGTTATAGTAATGTATATAAGTTAAGAGGGCTGGCATGGTCTGGTAGTTGGAATATCCAACTCTCAAGGTATGTTGTTGTTGTTGTTGAATTAAGCACAAAGCTACATAATGGGCTATCTGTGCTCTGCCCACCACGGGTATCAAAACCCGTATTTTAGCGTTGTAAGTCCGCAAACATACCGCTGAGCCACTGGGGGGCCTCAAGGTATGGATCGAGGATTCTGATCACTGTCACTGAACATACTCGCTTTTGGGTTTAACAATACATAGTGTCAATCCCTATAAGCGTTTTGTTATGTTTTGGCTCTACATAGCTTGGTAGTTAGGGCTCTCGACTCGCAATTGTTCGAATCCCCGTCACATCGAACGTGCCCTATCAACTATGGGAGCATCATAATGTGACAGCCAGTCCCACGATTCATTAGTAAAAGAGTAGCTCAAGTGTTGGCGGTGGGTGATGCCTTCCCTGCCAAATTAGAGAAGAAATGGAAACTACTACAAAAGAAGTGTAACATCAACTAACGTTCCCCAAAGGTCTTGTATTAACATCAACTAACGTTCTTGTATGTATCCTGAGGACTTTTAAAAAAAGTTTCCCGTGTTGTTCCTAATCTTTTTTTTTTTTTTTCTTTCTCTTCGTTAATCAAATATTGTCGTTTTTGGTTTGTAGACTTAATTCATTATGAGAAAGAAAGACGTAGGCCTGTTATACTTTCGGCTACACGAAGATAAAACGTGTATCTTGTGACCGCTTTTCATTGGTCGGATTATAAAATATGGCGAACGAGTACAAATCATGTAAGAAATGAAATAAAGCAGTGGCGAATTGAACTTGGTTAACTACTAATACTTCCCACTTTGACTTTTGTGATTGGTTTATACCATGATATATATATACACTATACTCACTTACACAGTTTATGCTGGAACGTTTCAACGTTTTGTCTTCGTTTTTAGTATTTTCCTTCTTCATAAGCGTCCTTTAATTAGCTTATTTATTCAAAACACTTTGACGTAACTACATGTTGCCCATCCAATACGTTTCCTCAACTCAGATCCACGTGACTGACTCTGCATTTAACTTTTCTTGAAGTTGACAAATTGCAATCCTCTGAAACTAATATTAAAATTGTCTTTTATCTTCTATCGTGTCAGTTATAGGTGGAGTGTATTTAGAAAAATGTTATAGATTATATAATGTAATGATTAGAGTTACTATCATTATAGTATCGGTGGACTCATCAGGTGGCTTTGCTATAAGAAAGCACACACATCATTGTAGTAAATGTTTTGGCATTAAGTGCTTTATTGCATTAACGGGGGCGTTTTTTTATAGATATCTGAGTCATTATGTACATCTTATTTTATTTCATACGTTTTGATGAATTTTGTCCTTTTCGAAATTTGGGAAGAGAAAGAGCAAATATTAATACTGAACATGTTCTCCATCCAGTTGGATAAAAAGGAATTATTTACTGAAAAGTTTAGACGTTTGTGGTTACCTGATATTATTTATTACGTAATAATACTCCATTGTTCAGTAATACGTCAAGTAGAATAAAGCAGTAAATTAGTCTTAAAGTACAAGTTTAACTCATGCATATATATAGAAGTTCGCATACATAGTCAGTCAAATAGGCCATTGATTGTCAAAGTGTGGTCCACGGCTGGCCCAAAATGTAACTCAATAACAAGATTTTTCAAATCAAACCTTCTCTAGGTCTTTAGCCCTCTTTCTTCTGTAAAAATCAAAGAGGGAAGGTTGTTTTGGCAAGGCTACGCATTGGTCACAGTTTTTTAACCCACCACTTCCTTTTATCTGGAACTGCTGCACCAATGTATGGTCTATGTGGCACTCAGATTACAATCATCTACATTTTATTATCATGCCGTCGTTACACTCTAGATGACGACACCATTTTAAAGATATTTGTAAGGCAGGTTTGTCCTTGACTTTGGCCCATGTTATAGGTGATACTGCCCATCTCACTCATGTTTTTACATTTTTAAGAGCCATTGGTCTTTTACATTTAATTTAAGGTTTTTTTTATCGGACTATATAGTGTTTTAGCATGATTTCTTTTACACATTTTAATGTTTTAACACGATTTATTTTACACATTTCAATTTTTATTTTGACTTGAACCCAGGACTGGAAAAGCCAACTTCAGGTGACTGACTGCAAATTCGATCTTCATGCTTCAGTCTTCCTGGCAAGTCTTAATTTTACACATTTTAGTTTTTATTTTTCTTTTGAACTGATCCCAGAACTGGAAAGGCCAACTTCAGGTGACTGACAGCAAGGGTGTACTTCTTGCTTCAGTCTTCCTGGCAGTTCCTAATTTTACATATTTTACTTTTTATCTTAATTGTCCTATACCTATACTGTACCACATCTTGTCTGGCACAGATAGCCTTGTAGCTTTGTGCCAATAAACATTGAATATCTACCTACCTACCTGACGCCCAACGCCACGAAAGAAGCTATGCAGAACAGGTGGAGTAGGACCAGTACGTGATGGTCTGTGATATATTTTGCCCTGTCGAAGTGGTCCGCAAAAGTAACTGTTTGAGAACCATTGAAATGGATGAACGGACAGTGGAGATAGATGTTTCTAGTCTTGTTGTTTTTTGTTTGTGTTTTTTTTTTCTCGTACATTATTGAAATTAATAACAAAGTCCACGTTTTAGCATAAAGAGTAAACTGGTTTATCTTCTCCTGAAACCCTAATAAAACCCAAACGTGCTGATTTTTTTAGGGCTTTTTCAATCAAGGATAAACATTTATTGGGAATATGGTTGCTTTGTAGGCCAATCAACTAATGTTACACGCTGCCTTTGAATAGCCTAATTCATCGTCCATAAAGGTTGCTGAATTAGACACTGAAAGTATGGCAATAGAGTAAACTTTAGTACTGGAAAAAACAACAAAAAAAAACATGTACTTTGGAGGTAGTTTTATGTCACGTGACATAAAGTCTAAAATGTGTTACATCACCGTTCTATGACAAATATTGAACCATTAATTCTGTATGTGCACAAACTTAGAATCCCTTACGGGCAGGGGTTCTGATATTAAGCAATGGATTATTCTTGGTTTGATCTAAATTTCGCTGGAATTCAACAGGGAAAAGGGGATTTTTTTTTTTTACCTATTTCATTTATTGTTTTACAAACGTTTATTAGGTAGGTTGTTTACAAATGGTTTAAGTATTAAGCTGCTAATTTCCTCACATCTCTAAAACCACACAACTATAGAAGTTCGATGATAAAAGCGGTGTAATGTTAACCTGAAACATCAAAGAAACACTGATAATAATTGAAACTGAACAATGTTAACCTGAAACATCAAAGAAACACTGATAATAATTGAAACTGAACAACGCTAACCTCTACAACATCACAGCTTAGGCCATTTTAAATTTCGCTCAAAACTACACGATGGTTATCTGCATTAGCTGTCCCTGATTTAGCAGCGTAAGATTAGAGGGAAGGTAGCTAATCAACACCATCCACTTCCAACTTTAACCAACAAATAGTGTGTGATCAACTGTAACATTTTTGACCTCCCCACAACTTAAAGGGCATATTCGGTGTGACGGGGATTCCAATGAATGCGACCTCAAGCGTTCTAACCACCAGACCATTCCAGGCCAAATTAGCACACTAGCAACTGGTCGGTGATTGAAACCACGTAACTCTTAACCCATAAAATCACAAAAACTCTGCTCATGGTTGGAACCTGTTATGTTAATAGTCGGCCGCTAAAAATTTAAGAGATATAATAGCTATCATCGTTTCACAAAATGTATTGCTTTCATTAAATGTCAGTTT
>NC_134826.1:13782224-13815648 GCF_004210375.1 Tachypleus tridentatus | reverse complement strand
TACTATAATAAAATGGATTGACCGTAAGATTATAATTAAAACTACATGCTATATATTGAATAAAATACATTGTTATATACTATAATAAAATGGATTGACCGTAAGATTATAATTAAAACTACATGCTATATATTGAATAAAATACATTGTTATATACTATAATAAAATGGATTGACCGTAAGATTATAATTAAAACTACATGCTATATATTGAATAAAATACATTGTTATATACTATAATAAAATGGATTGACCGTAAGATTATAATTAAAACTACATGCTATATATTGAATAAAATACATTGTTATATACTATAATAAAATGGATTGACCGTAAGATTATAATTAAAACTACATGCTATATATTGAATAAAATACATTGTTATATACTATAATAAAATGGATTGACCGTAAGATTATAATTAAAACTACATGCTATATATTGAATAAAATACATTGTTATATACTATAATAAAATGGATTGACCGTAAGATTATAATTAAAACTACATGCTATATATTGAATAAAATACATTGTTATATACTATAATAAAATGGATTGACCGTAAGATTATAATTAAAACTACATGCTATATATTGAATAAAATACATTGTTATATACTATAATAAAATGGATTGACCGTAAGATTATAATTAAAACTACATGCTATATATTGAATAAAATACATTGTTATATACTATAATAAAATGGATTGACCGTAAGATTATAATTAAAACTACATGCTATATATTGAATAAAATACATTGTTATATACTATAATAAAATGGATTGACCGTAAGATTATAATTAAAACTACATGCTATATATTGAATAAAATACATTGTTATATACTATAATAAAATGGATTGACCGTAAGATTATAATTAAAACTACATGCTATATATTGAATAAAATACATTGTTATATACTATAATAAAATGGATTGACCGTAAGATTATAATTAAAACTACATGCTATATATTGAATAAAATACATTGTTATATACTATAATAAAATGGATTGACCGTAAGATTATAATTAAAACTACATGCTATATATTGAATAAAATACATTGTTATATACTATAATAAAATGGATTGACCGTAAGATTATAATTAAAACTACATGCTATATATTGAATAAAATACATTGTTATATACTATAATAAAATGGATTGACCGTAAGATTATAATTAAAACTACATGCTATATATTGAATAAAATACATTGTTATATACTATAATAAAATGGATTGACCGTAAGATTATAATTAAAACTACATGCTATATATTGAATAAAATACATTGTTATATACTATAATAAAATGGATTGACCGTAAGATTATAATTAAAACTACATGCTATATATTGAATAAAATACATTGTTATATACTATAATAAAATGGATTGACCGTAAGATTATAATTAAAACTACATGCTATATATTGAATAAAATACATTGTTATATACTATAATAAAATGGATTGACCGTAAGATTATAATTAAAACTACATGCTATATATTGAATAAAATACATTGTTATATACTATAATAAAATGGATTGAACGTAAGATTATAATTAAAACTACATGCTATATATTGAATAAAATACATTGTTATATACTATAATAAAATGGATTACTACATGCTATATATTGAATAAAATACATTGTTATATACTATAATAAAATGGAACCGTAAGATTATAATTAAAAGTACATGCTATATATTGAATAAAATACATTGTTATATACTATAATAAAATGGATTGACCGTAAGATTATAATTAAAACTACATGCTATATATTGAATAAAATACATTGTTATATACTATAATAAAATGGATTGACCGTAAGATTGACCGTAAGATTATAATTAAAAATACATGCTATATATTGAATAAAATACATTGTTATATACTATAATAAAATGGATTGACCGTAAGATTATAATTAAAACTACATGCTATATATTGAATAAAATACATTGTTATATTACTATAATAAAATGGATTGACCGTAAGATTATAATTAAAACTACATGCTATATATTGAATAAAATACATTGTTATATACTATAATAAAATGGATTGACCGTAAGATTATAATTAAAACTACATGCTATATATTGAATAAAATACATTGTTATATACTATAATAAAATGGATTGACCGTAAGATTATAATTAAAACTACATGCTATATATTGAATAAAATACATTGTTATATATATAATAAAATGGATTGACCGTGACCGTAAGATTATAATTAAAACTACATGCTATATATTGAATAAAATACATTGTTATATACTATAATAAAATGGATTGACCGTAAGATTATAATTAAAACTACATGCTATATATTGAATAAAATACATTGTTATATACTATAATAAAATGGATTGACCGTAAGATTATAATTAAAACTACATGCTATATATTGAATAAAATACATTGTTATATACTATAATAAAATGGATTGACCGTAAGATTATAATTAAAACTACATGCTATATATTGAATAAAATACATTGTTATATACTATAATAAAATGGATTGACCGTAAGATTATAATTAAAACTACATGCTATATATTGAATAAAATACATTGTTATATACTATAATAAAATGGATTGACCGTAAGATTATAATTAAAACTACATGCTATATATTGAATAAAATACATTGTTATATACTATAATAAAATGGAGATGACTGTAAGATTATAATTAAAACTACATGCTATATATTGAATAAAATACATTGTTATATACTATAATAAAATGGATTGACCGTAAGATTATAATTAAAACTACATGCTATATATTGAATAAAATACATTGTTATATACTATAATAAAATGGATTGACCGTAAGATTATAATTAAAACTACATGCTATATATTGAATAAAATACATTGTTATATACTATAATAAAATGGATTGACCGTAAGATTATAATTAAAACTACATGCTATATATTGAATAAAATACATTGTTATATACTATAATAAAATGGATTGACCGTAAGATTATAATTAAAACTACATGCTATATATTGAATAAAATACATTGTTATATACTATAATAAAATGGATTGACCGTAAGATTATAATTAAAACTACATGCTATATATTGAATAAAATACATTGTTATATACTATAATAAAATGGATTGACCGTAAGATTATAATTAAAACTACATGCTATATATTGAATAAAATACATTGTTATATACTATAATAAAATGGATTGACCGTAAGATTATAATTAAAACTACATGCTATATATTGAATAAAATACATTGTTATATACTATAATAAAATGGATTGACCGTAAGATTATAATTAAAACTACATGCTATATATTGAATAAAATACATTGTTATATACTATAATAAAATGGATTGACCGTAAGATTATAATTAAAACTACATGCTATATATTGAATAAAATACATTGTTATATACTATAATAAAATGGATTGACCGTAAGATTATAATTAAAACTACATGCTATATATTGAATAAAATACATTGTTATATACTATAATAAAATGGATTGACCGTAAGATTATAATTAAAACTACATGCTATATATTGAATAAAATACATTGTTATATACTATAATAAAATGGATTGACCGTAAGATTATAATTAAAACTACATGCTATATATTGAATAAAATACATTGTTATATACTATAATAAAATGGATTGACCGTAAGATTATAATTAAAACTACATGCTATATATTGAATAAAATACATTGTTATATACTATAATAAAATGGATTGACCGTAAGATTATAATTAAAACTACATGCTATATATTGAATAAAATACATTGTTATATACTATAATAAAATGGATTGACCGTAAGATTATAATTAAAACTACATGCTATATATTGAATAAAATACATTGTTATATACTATAATAAAATGGATTGACCGTAAGATTATAATTAAAACTACATGCTATATATTGAATAAAATACATTGTTATATACTATAATAAAATGGATTGACCGTAAGATTATAATTAAAACTACATGCTATATATTGAATAAAATACATTGTTATATACTATAATAAAATGGATTGACCGTAAGATTATAATTAAAACTACATGCTATATATTGAATAAAATACATTGTTATATACTATAATAAAATGGATTGACCGTAAGATTATAATTAAAACTACATGCTATATATTGAATAAAATACATTGTTATATACTATAATAAAATGGATTGACCGTAAGATTATAATTAAAACTACATGCTATATATTGAATAAAATACATTGTTATATACTATAATAAAATGGATTGACCGTAAGATTATAATTAAAACTACATGCTATATATTGAATAAAATACATTGTTATATACTATAATAAAATGGATTGACCGTAAGATTATAATTAAAACTACATGCTATATATTGAATAAAATACATTGTTATATACTATAATAAAATGGATTGACCGTAAGATTATAATTAAAACTACATGCTATATATTGAATAAAATACATTGTTATATACTATAATAAAATGGATTGACCGTAAGATTATAATTAAAACTACATGCTATATATTGAATAAAATACATTGTTATATACTATAATAAAATGGATTGACCGTAAGATTATAATTAAAACTACATGCTATATATTGAATAAAATACATTGTTATATACTATAATAAAATGGATTGACCGTAAGATTATAATTAAAACTACATGCTATATATTGAATAAAATACATTGTTATATACTATAATAAAATGGATTGACCGTAAGATTATAATTAAAACTACATGCTATATATTGAATAAAATACATTGTTATATACTATAATAAAATGGATTGACCGTAAGATTATAATTAAAACTACATGCTATATATTGAATAAAATACATTGTTATATACTATAATAAAATGGATTGACCGTAAGATTATAATTAAAACTACATGCTATATATTGAATAAAATACATTGTTATATACTATAATAAAATGGATTGACCGTAAGATTATAATTAAAACTACATGCTATATATTGAATAAAATACATTGTTATATACTATAATAAAATGGATTGACCGTAAGATTATAATTAAAACTACATGCTATATATTGAATAAAATACATTGTTATATACTATAATAAAATGGATTGACCGTAAGATTATAATTAAAACTACATGCTATATATTGAATAAAATACATTGTTATATACTATAATAAAATGGATTGACCGTAAGATTATAATTAAAACTACATGCTATATATTGAATAAAATACATTGTTATATACTATAATAAAATGGATTGACCGTAAGATTATAATTAAAACTACATGCTATATATTGAATAAAATACATTGTTATATACTATAATAAAATGGATTGACCGTAAGATTATAATTAAAACTACATGCTATATATTGAATAAAATACATTGTTATATACTATAATAAAATGGATTGACCGTAAGATTATAATTAAAACTACATGCTATATATTGAATAAAATACATTGTTATATACTATAATAAAATGGATTGACCGTAAGATTATAATTAAAACTACATGCTATATATTGAATAAAATACATTGTTATATACTATAATAAAATGGATTGACCGTAAGATTATAATTAAAACTACATGCTATATATTGAATAAAATACATTGTTATATACTATAATAAAATGGATTGACCGTAAGATTATAATTAAAACTACATGCTATATATTGAATAAAATACATTGTTATATACTATAATAAAATGGATTGACCGTAAGATTATAATTAAAACTACATGCTATATATTGAATAAAATACATTGTTATATACTATAATAAAATGGATTGACCGTAAGATTATAATTAAAACTACATGCTATATATTGAATAAAATACATTGTTATATACTATAATAAAATGGATTGACCGTAAGATTATAATTAAAACTACATGCTATATATTGAATAAAATACATTGTTATATACTATAATAAAATGGATTGACCGTAAGATTATAATTAAAACTACATGCTATATATTGAATAAAATACATTGTTATATACTATAATAAAATGGATTGACCGTAAGATTATAATTAAAACTACATGCTATATATTGAATAAAATACATTGTTATATACTATAATAAAATGGATTGACCGTAAGATTATAATTAAAACTACATGCTATATATTGAATAAAATACATTGTTATATACTATAATAAAATGGATTGACCGTAAGATTATAATTAAAACTACATGCTATATATTGAATAAAATACATTGTTATATACTATAATAAAATGGATTGACCGTAAGATTATAATTAAAACTACATGCTATATATTGAATAAAATACATTGTTATATACTATAATAAAATGGATTGACCGTAAGATTATAATTAAAACTACATGCTATATATTGAATAAAATACATTGTTATATACTATAATAAAATGGATTGACCGTAAGATTATAATTAAAACTACATGCTATATATTGAATAAAATACATTGTTATATACTATAATAAAATGGATTGACCGTAAGATTATAATTAAAACTACATGCTATATATTGAATAAAATACATTGTTATATACTATAATAAAATGGATTGACCGTAAGATTATAATTAAAACTACATGCTATATATTGAATAAAATACATTGTTATATACTATAATAAAATGGATTGACCGTAAGATTATAATTAAAACTACATGCTATATATTGAATAAAATACATTGTTATATACTATAATAAAATGGATTGACCGTAAGATTATAATTAAAACTACATGCTATATATTGAATAAAATACATTGTTATATACTATAATAAAATGGATTGACCGTAAGATTATAATTAAAACTACATGCTATATATTGAATAAAATACATTGTTATATACTATAATAAAATGGATTGACCGTAAGAAAGATTATAATTAAAACTACATGCTATATATTGAATAAAATACATTGTTATATACTATAATAAAATGGATTGACCGTAAGATTATAATTAAAACTACATGCTATATATTGAATAAAATACATTGTTATATACTATAATAAAATGGATTGACCGTAAGATTATAATTAAAACTACATGCTATATATTGAATAAAATACATTGTTATATACTATAATAAAATGGATTGACCGTAAGATTATAATTAAAACTACATGCTATATATTGAATAAAATACATTGTTATATACTATAATAAAATGGATTGACCGTAAGATTATAATTAAAACTACATGCTATATATTGAATAAAATACATTGTTATATACTATAATAAAATGGATTGACCGTAAGATTATAATTAAAACTACATGCTATATATTGAATAAAATACATTGTTATATACTATAATAAAATGGATTGACCGTAAGATTATAATTAAAACTACATGCTATATATTGAATAAAATACATTGTTATATACTATAATAAAATGGATTGACCGTAAGATTATAATTAAAACTACATGCTATATATTGAATAAAATACATTGTTATATACTATAATAAAATGGATTGACCGTAAGATTATAATTAAAACTACATGCTATATATTGAATAAAATACATTGTTATATACTATAATAAAATGGATTGACCGTAAGATTATAATTAAAACTACATGCTATATATTGAATAAAATACATTGTTATATACTATAATAAAATGGATTGACCGTAAGATTATAATTAAAACTACATGCTATATATTGAATAAAATACATTGTTATATACTATAATAAAATGGATTGACCGTAAGATTATAATTAAAACTACATGCTATATATTGAATAAAATACATTGTTATATACTATAATAAAATGGATTGACCGTAAGATTATAATTAAAACTACATGCTATATATTGAATAAAATACATTGTTATATACTATAATAAAATGGATTGACCGTAAGATTATAATTAAAACTACATGCTATATATTGAATAAAATACATTGTTATATACTATAATAAAATGGATTGACCGTAAGATTATAATTAAAACTACATGCTATATATTGAATAAAATACATTGTTATATACTATAATAAAATGGATTGACCGTAAGATTATAATTAAAACTACATGCTATATATTGAATAAAATACATTGTTATATACTATAATAAAATGGATTGACCGTAAGATTATAATTAAAACTACATGCTATATATTGAATAAAATACATTGTTATATACTATAATAAAATGGATTGACCGTAAGATTATAATTAAAACTACATGCTATATATTGAATAAAATACATTGTTATATACTATAATAAAATGGATTGACCGTAAGATTATAATTAAAACTACATGCTATATATTGAATAAAATACATTGTTATATACTATAATAAAATGGATTGACCGTAAGATTATAATTAAAACTACATGCTATATATTGAATAAAATACATTGTTATATACTATAATAAAATGGATTGACCGTAAGATTATAATTAAAACTACATGCTATATATTGAATAAAATACATTGTTATATACTATAATAAAATGGATTGACCGTAAGATTATAATTAAAACTACATGCTATATATTGAATAAAATACATTGTTATATACTATAATAAAATGGATTGACCGTAAGATTATAATTAAAACTACATGCTATATATTGAATAAAATACATTGTTATATACTATAATAAAATGGATTGACCGTAAGATTATAATTAAAACTACATGCTATATATTGAATAAAATACATTGTTATATACTATAATAAAATGGATTGACCGTAAGATTATAATTAAAACTACATGCTATATATTGAATAAAATACATTGTTATATACTATAATAAAATGGATTGACCGTAAGATTATAATTAAAACTACATGCTATATATTGAATAAAATACATTGTTATATACTATAATAAAATGGATTGACCGTAAGATTATAATTAAAACTACATGCTATATATTGAATAAAATACATTGTTATATACTATAATAAAATGGATTGACCGTAAGATTATAATTAAAACTACATGCTATATATTGAATAAAATACATTGTTATATACTATAATAAAATGGATTGACCGTAAGATTATAATTAAAACTACATGCTATATATTGAATAAAATACATTGTTATATACTATAATAAAATGGATTGACCGTAAGATTATAATTAAAACTACATGCTATATATTGAATAAAATACATTGTTATATACTATAATAAAATGGATTGACCGTAAGATTATAATTAAAACTACATGCTATATATTGAATAAAATACATTGTTATATACTATAATAAAATGGATTGACCGTAAGATTATAATTAAAACTACATGCTATATATTGAATAAAATACATTGTTATATACTATAATAAAATGGATTGACCGTAAGATTATAATTAAAACTACATGCTATATATTGAATAAAATACATTGTTATATACTATAATAAAATGGATTGACCGTAAGATTATAATTAAAACTACATGCTATATATTGAATAAAATACATTGTTATATACTATAATAAAATGGATTGACCGTAAGATTATAATTAAAACTACATGCTATATATTGAATAAAATACATTGTTATATACTATAATAAAATGGATTGACCGTAAGATTATAATTAAAACTACATGCTATATATTGAATAAAATACATTGTTATATACTATAATAAAATGGATTGACCGTAAGATTATAATTAAAACTACATGCTATATATTGAATAAAATACATTGTTATATACTATAATAAAATGGATTGACCGTAAGATTATAATTAAAACTACATGCTATATATTGAATAAAATACATTGTTATATACTATAATAAAATGGATTGACCGTAAGATTATAATTAAAACTACATGCTATATATTGAATAAAATACATTGTTATATACTATAATAAAATGGATTGACCGTAAGATTATAATTAAAACTACATGCTATATATTGAATAAAATACATTGTTATATACTATAATAAAATGGATTGACCGTAAGATTATAATTAAAACTACATGCTATATATTGAATAAAATACATTGTTATATACTATAATAAAATGGATTGACCGTAAGATTATAATTAAAACTACATGCTATATATTGAATAAAATACATTGTTATATACTATAATAAAATGGATTGACCGTAAGATTATAATTAAAACTACATGCTATATATTGAATAAAATACATTGTTATATACTATAATAAAATGGATTGACCGTAAGATTATAATTAAAACTACATGCTATATATTGAATAAAATACATTGTTATATACTATAATAAAATGGATTGACCGTAAGATTATAATTAAAACTACATGCTATATATTGAATAAAATACATTGTTATATACTATAATAAAATGGATTGACCGTAAGATTATAATTAAAACTACATGCTATATATTGAATAAAATACATTGTTATATACTATAATAAAATGGATTGACCGTAAGATTATAATTAAAACTACATGCTATATATTGAATAAAATACATTGTTATATACTATAATAAAATGGATTGACCGTAAGATTATAATTAAAACTACATGCTATATATTGAATAAAATACATTGTTATATACTATAATAAAATGGATTGACCGTAAGATTATAATTAAAACTACATGCTATATATTGAATAAAATACATTGTTATATACTATAATAAAATGGATTGACCGTAAGATTATAATTAAAACTACATGCTATATATTGAATAAAATACATTGTTATATACTATAATAAAATGGATTGACCGTAAGATTATAATTAAAACTACATGCTATATATTGAATAAAATACATTGTTATATACTATAATAAAATGGATTGACCGTAAGATTATAATTAAAACTACATGCTATATATTGAATAAAATACATTGTTATATACTATAATAAAATGGATTGACCGTAAGATTATAATTAAAACTACATGCTATATATTGAATAAAATACATTGTTATATACTATAATAAAATGGATTGACCGTAAGATTATAATTAAAACTACATGCTATATATTGAATAAAATACATTGTTATATACTATAATAAAATGGATTGACCGTAAGATTATAATTAAAACTACATGCTATATATTGAATAAAATACATTGTTATATACTATAATAAAATGGATTGACCGTAAGATTATAATTAAAACTACATGCTATATATTGAATAAAATACATTGTTATATACTATAATAAAATGGATTGACCGTAAGATTATAATTAAAACTACATGCTATATATTGAATAAAATACATTGTTATATACTATAATAAAATGGATTGACCGTAAGATTATAATTAAAACTACATGCTATATATTGAATAAAATACATTGTTATATACTATAATAAAATGGATTGACCGTAAGATTATAATTAAAACTACATGCTATATATTGAATAAAATACATTGTTATATACTATAATAAAATGGATTGACCGTAAGATTATAATTAAAACTACATGCTATATATTGAATAAAATACATTGTTATATACTATAATAAAATGGATTGACCGTAAGATTATAATTAAAACTACATGCTATATATTGAATAAAATACATTGCTATATATTGAATATATACTATAATAAAATGGATTGACCGTAAGATTATAATTAAAACTACATGCTATATATTGAATAAAATACATTGTTATATACTATAATAAAATGGATTGACCGTAAGATTATAATTAAAACTACATGCTATATATTGAATAAAATACATTGTTATATACTATAATAAAATGGATTGACCGTAAGATTATAATTAAAACTACATGCTATATATTGAATAAAATACATTGTTATATACTATAATAAAATGGATTGACCGTAAGATTATAATTAAAACTACATGCTATATATTGAATAAAATACATTGTTATATACTATAATAAAATGGATTGACCGTAAGATTATAATTAAAACTACATGCTATATATTGAATAAAATACATTGTTATATACTATAATAAAATGGATTGACCGTAAGATTATAATTAAAACTACATGCTATATATTGAATAAAATACATTGTTATATACTATAATAAAATGGATTGACCGTAAGATTATAATTAAAACTACATGCTATATATTGAATAAAATACATTGTTATATACTATAATAAAATGGATTGACCGTAAGATTATAATTAAAACTACATGCTATATATTGAATAAAATACATTGTTATATACTATAATAAAATGGATTGACCGTAAGATTATAATTAAAACTACATGCTATATATTGAATAAAATACATTGTTATATACTATAATAAAATGGATTGACCGTAAGATTATAATTAAAACTACATGCTATATATTGAATAAAATACATTGTTATATACTATAATAAAATGGATTGACCGTAAGATTATAATTAAAACTACATGCTATATATTGAATAAAATACATTGTTATATACTATAATAAAATGGATTGACCGTAAGATTATAATTAAAACTACATGCTATATATTGAATAAAATACATTGTTATATACTATAATAAAATGGATTGACCGTAAGATTATAATTAAAACTACATGCTATATATTGAATAAAATACATTGTTATATACTATAATAAAATGGATTGACCGTAAGATTATAATTAAAACTACATGCTATATATTGAATAAAATACATTGTTATATACTATAATAAAATGGATTGACCGTAAGATTATAATTAAAACTACATGCTATATATTGAATAAAATACATTGTTATATACTATAATAAAATGGATTGACCGTAAGATTATAATTAAAACTACATGCTATATATTGAATAAAATACATTGTTATATACTATAATAAAATGGATTGACCGTAAGATTATAATTAAAACTACATGCTATATATTGAATAAAATACATTGTTATATACTATAATAAAATGGATTGACCGTAAGATTATAATTAAAACTACATGCTATATATTGAATAAAATACATTGTTATATACTATAATAAAATGGATTGACCGTAAGATTATAATTAAAACTACATGCTATATATTGAATAAAATACATTGTTATATACTATAATAAAATGGATTGACCGTAAGATTATAATTAAAACTACATGCTATATATTGAATAAAATACATTGTTATATACTATAATAAAATGGATTGACCGTAAGATTATAATTAAAACTACATGCTATATATTGAATAAAATACATTGTTATATACTATAATAAAATGGATTGACCGTAAGATTATAATTAAAACTACATGCTATATATTGAATAAAATACATTGTTATATACTATAATAAAATGGATTGACCGTAAGATTATAATTAAAACTACATGCTATATATTGAATAAAATCACTTCTATGAACAGAATAATTTCCTAAATTTCTAGACGTCCGCGAACTGAATAGAGTAATTTCCTAAGTTTCTGGATATCTACGTGTAGAGTCACTTCCTAAGTTTCTAGACATCCACGTGCAGAGTAGAATCACTTTCTAAGTCTTTAGACTTCCACATGCAGAATAGAGTCGTTTCCTAAGATATTAGACTTTCTCGAACAGAGTGGAGTCACTTCCTAAGTTTCTAGACACTTTCTACTTTTCTCACAGACTGGTATAAGTCGTACCAATAAGCATTGTATAATCTTAAAGTGTTTGCAATTACTGCATTGTTACGTACTTTACAGCTTGCTTAGTATTAACAGTCGCAACTTATATTTTCGTCAGTTCATGATGTAATCCAACTGCACGTACAGAACAGTAAATGTATGAGGCGGTGATTTTGTTTTGTTTTTTTTGCAGGAGTTTTTGACAACTTGTTCTCTTCTCGTAACATAATAATTGTTCATCACGTGGAAATGATTAGTATCATAAGATCACTGTTATTAATAACCTATAAGAAGTGAAGTATGGCTAATAACTAGTTAGGATGATTTTTCGCTTTGATAACAAATACTGAGAAAGGTAATCATTCTCACTGAATTCTCTGTGCTATTATACACGTTAGCCCTTCTTCTCCCAATGGCACATGGCATTTCTGTGGACGTGTACTACCAAAAACCAGGTTTTTTATACCCGTGGTGGGCAGAACACAGATAGTCAATTGTGTAGCTTTGTGCTTAATTCAAACCAGAATATCATTTTCTGTAAGAACATTATGTGCGAGTAGTAAGTAGTCATTAATGTAACTAGACAGTTGAAAGAAGTCCCAAACTTCGGTCTCACTGTTATACTTTTCTTTCTTTTTTTAAATTGGTAAATCTGGACTAAGTTATTTTTGATAAATTCATGTAGTCGAGTCTCTTTCTTACATACGGCTTTAATTCGGGTCTTCAAACACTCGTTCTCTGATAATATTGTAATGAATTATAGGCTTATGTTTAATATGTCGTTGGTCGACTAGTGGGAATAGTTTCACATGTGTGAGAGTTCAGAAACATGTCAGTGTATACAAACGCTGTTCAAAAACTCACCGAGAGGGGGAAAACATCATATCTGTGTGAACCAAGTTAGCTATGTACAGATGTATCCAAGGTAAAATGACCAAAACAGAGAAAGTACCTATATCTTAATTACGTTCACCCACAGTAGGTAATTTCTTTAAATCAGGTGTCTTTATTTACTTTCAGTTATAATTTTTTATACAGGTTTCGATATTTGACTCGAGCGATTTCGACAAATGAACGTTTACTCGATGATATGTGCATTGTTTTTATCGTAAAGTTTATTTTTCGTTTGTTTTCTTAAAATATACACAATTAAAGCTATTCCGGTCAAAAAATGATAATTTTATTAGTATATTATTATAAATTGCTAAAAAGAAAGGAGAAAAAAATTGATTTCAGCAACTTAGTTCTGGCCTTTGTAAATGACTTAAATTATATTATTAAGTGTTTATGTGCGCAAAGAATTGATCGTGGTACGTTAATAAGAAATTTATTGGTAAATTGTTATACCTCTCGTTGTGGTAAGTACTGATAAGAAATGAGCTATCACGACAACCATGTATCATTTGGCGAATGAGAGATGGTAATTGGTCAGTGTTTGGTATCAGCAGAGTCGGACACAATGATATGGAAAAACATGATTTTATAAGCCTCAGAGCGAGTCATGATGAGGTGAAAAAATCATGTCTTTATAAGCCTAAAAGTGAGACACAGTAAGGTGGAAAACATGCCTTTTTTAGAACTAAGAATGTGACACAATGAGATGGAAAAGCATGCCTTATTAAGGCCTAAGAGTGTAACACGATGAGGTGGAAAAGCATGCCTTTTTATAGGCTTAAGAATGTAACACGATAAGATGGAAAAGCATGCCTTTTTTAAGTCTTTCATTTCTTTTACTTATGAGTTCCTATTATAGCTAGACATCTTTGTTTTAGTAATAAACACCATTTCCTTAACAAACATTCTAGAAGCATATTCATCGTCGTAGAACGTTAAAGAACTCTAGCTAAATCTACAGCAAATTCTATTGAGGTTGATGACATTTTAAAAGAAGACATTTTTGGGTTCCTTGAAACTATTGACGATGGTGTTCAGTTCGATATCTATGATTAAACGCTCTTTCCTAACATCGTAATTTCCATTCTGCGAACGATATCGACCACATATATATATTTCCACTGATGATGTCGATTTTCCATAACTTGCTTTATCAGACCAAAGTCACAAAAATCCAATGGAGCTACATCTAGCGACTTAAGAGATATGTGTTCAGACGTCACTGTTTTGGCTCTAGTTTCTTTGGTTTTGTTTCTTATGAAATGTCATTGGTTGTAATGTCGAACTTTCTTCTATTCCTGTTTACCATGTTGTTAACTGTACCAGCTCGGAAATGTCAGTGACCATTCCTCCAGCTATAAGCACCCTCATTGCAGGATTATACTTTCCGAATGACAGTAATTCGATTTGAACCAAAAATATACGTGCTAATTATATCAGTACAGTTCCAATTAGTCTGTTTTTATTTTGAAAAGCGCGATTACCGTGCTGTAAAGTTTGTTCAGAATTACCTCTCCATTATTCGGTCAAAAGTATCAGAAAGAAATAACAATAAAGTTTGATCATTTCATAACAATATACTTAAATAATCTATGCTATGTTTTATATTACTTGATGGTTTAGACTTGATAGATGCATTGCGTTAGAAGTAAATAAATAAATACATGCATTTTAGTGATTAGTTCGTCATTAAACAAATTAAAAAGTAATTGGAGATAAATTGCTGAACGCGAGTAAAGGTAAAGAGAATTATTATAGAAATAAAATATTTCACCAATAATTTCATTTAAAAAGTTGAATAACGACAAATTATTATTTAAATTTTGTTTCTGTGTAAAACATGGCACCAAATTAAGTAACTATGCAGAAGACATGAGACAGAGAGCAGACCCACGGTCTGAACTTTGCGAAATTACCTCTCAAATAGCTCATTGAAGTTTGAAATCAACGTTATTTTCGTGTGAGGAATGAATAACAATAATTCGCTGATTGCTCAGATGAACGATGTGGGCCCGGCTTAGCCAGGTGGTTAAGACACTTGACTCGTAATCCGAGGGTCGCGAGTTCGAATTCTGTCGTACCAAACATGCTCTCCCTTTCAGCTGTGGGGATGTGATAATGTACGGTCAATCCCACTATTCGTTAGTAAAAGAGCAGCTCAAGAGTTGGCGATGGGTGGTGATGACTAGCTGCCTTCCCTCTGGTTTTACAATGCTAAATTAGGTACAGCTAGCGCAGATAGCCCTCGTGTAGCTTTGCGCGAAATTCAAAAACAAACAAACAATCTTTCTTGAAAGATGCCGAAATAGTGTGCGTAAAAACAACAAATACTACAAAGGAAATACAATAACAACAAGAAAAACGTTTGGCTTTCTTCCAGACAAGTCTAGGTAGATTAAATCTTATCTTGCAATGACTGTAACTGTTGAAGAAAAACGACCATGATAACAGTACAAGGACTAGTACAATACTCTAAGGGAAATACATCTAATAATCAACTTAGCGAATGTGTTAGTTCTAAAGCTGTGTTTTGAGGGCGCTTTACTTTGTTACTTTAATAGGTTTCAGTTTTCTTTTTTATTCTGGTTGTTATTGACTAAGTTAATTCTAATATAAATATATATTCATTAACTTATGTGATTTATTTATCTTCCCGTCTCACCACCCCCAAGAAGCATAGCGGTATTTTTGCTGACTTACGCCGCTAGAAACCGGGTTTCGGTACCTGTGGTGGGCAGAGCACCGATAGCCCATAATGTACTTTGTGATTAATTCCAAACAAACGATTTATCTTCCTGATGGTTTGTCTGTGTGTCTAACTCTCTCAGTAGTCGTTTTTGTTCTGTTCATATTTGGGCACGGCATTTCCAATTGGTTAGGGCACTCGACTCGTAATGGGAGGGTCGCGGGTTCGAATCCCCGTCACACTAAACATGCTCACCATTTCAGCCGCGGTGACGTTATTATGTAACGCTCAATCCCACTATTCTTTAGTAAAAGAGTAGTCCAAGAGTTGGCAGTGGGTGGTGATGTCAAGCTGCCTTCCCCTCTAGTCTACACTGCAAACTTAGGGACGGCTAGCGTAGATAGCCTTCGTGTAGCTTTGCGCGAAATTCAAACCAAACCAGACAAATCTTATTCATATTTGCCCGCCTATCCCTACTTTTCGTTTCTGATTATTGATCTCTTTCTGAATCTTTTTGACATGTCTTTTTTTTAGATCTATCTAAAAACCTCTTATTGTGTTTCTAGCTCCCTCTGCCTTCTTTTCGTTATTTTCCTGTCTGCTCTTTTGCGATATTAGGGACGGCTAGCTAAATAGCCCTCTTGTAACTTTGCACGAAATTCAAACCAAATATTTCGATCTTGTTTTCCCTGTTGTTTATATGCGTAGTTATTTCCTTGTTTTACCATAAGCTCTGTTTACCCTTCTATTTAGATGTTCAAGTTGTAATATTTTGACGTGCTCTTCAAACATGTCCAACTTCTCTTTAACAAACAGTGAATCAGTATGCTCTAGTAAGGAGAAACTGCTTTTTAAACTTGTTTGTAAACAGGTAACACAAATATAACATAGTGCTTTTTATTCGATTGCCAACATACCGTCGGCCATCTGAAACCTCATGTTCTATCTAATCTAATGCAGTTCTGTCCTGACATAACGCTTAATTTCCTCTCACGTTCATCAAGACCTACCTGTATATAATTATATAACTTTGTTTCTACCGAACAATGCATTTATTTTTTCTTTATTTATTTTATAGATGTTATAACATCATTGTACTTTCTCTCTCTTTCTTCTAATCGAATATCACTATTAAATTTGCTCACCCTTTCAGGGTTTCCCGGTGGAGTAGCGAAAAGTCTTTGGACTTAAACGCTAAAATCCGAGGTATGATTCACCGTTGTGGACACAAAAGATAGCTTAATGTGTCTTTTCTATAAAGCCAACCAACCAGTCATTTTGCTTGGAGGCATTATGGTGTGATGGTTAATCCAACAAATTGTCCTCTAGACTATAATATCTAAATTAGGGACAGCTAACTTTATGCGAAATTCTACAAATGAAATTGCGTAGCGTGTTTAGTGGCGGTGTCTTAATTTTTCGACTATTTTCTATCGCTCCACAGCCTGATTCGAAGACGACTAGGCTACATCCCGGCCAGTATCGAGAAAAATACATATAAACTGCGCCAACACGTTTCTTTAAGTTTGATTTTGCTAGATGTCACGCAAAGCTACACCAGGATTGTTTGCGATAGCGTTTCTAATATGAAGTGATGGACCAGAGGAGGAGGGGGGCAACTCAACACTACCTTCCACCAACAACTCTCGGAATACCCTAATCAAATTGACAGTCAATCTTATAACAAACCAATCGCCCCACAGAGTGAAGTGTGATTTTTATTTGCTTTTTTTCCTCTCTAAAGGGACACGAACCAAGGACTCTCCGTTTTATAGTCTGACGCACTAACCATTGAACCGAGCTCATTAATTGAGATAAACCTTTCTTGAAATTATCATTGAGATGAGAAGAAGGTTTGGTTGTAGAAGTATTACTTTCGGTCCGCAAAAATCGATTTATCTATTATATAACTGTTTCATGTATCCATGACAAATCTATTGTTTTTCTACATTGTATTGTTTCTTTGTTTATTTATTTGAGTTTACCTTTTTCTTTTCATAGTAAACTGTTCGCCTGCCCACGAGCTGTTTGTATATATACATATACATAGATCAACGGACAAATAAAAAGCCCATATTTATTTGTGGATGTGGGCTCTTTGTATGTTAAGAGGTGTTTGTTTACCTGTTGACCTAACCATTAATCACTTTATTGTCAACCTTTGTTTGATCCTTGAAACTAGCATGCCGGTTTGTTTCTTTGGTCATCACTTTGCACTAATGAGATTGAGATCACGCGGGCACACAAGTAAGCCGGTCGATCAGAGGATGTGGATTCCTGTCTCTGATTTGTGTCACGCTTGGCTCGTGCTCTGCTACTTTAATACCAGTTAATGTCGTTTGACCGCTGTGTAAAGGAAGAAAGGTAACACCACTTATTTGTGAATATTCGTACACAATGAATGTTATCACACCAGCTATTTTCTTTGAGTGGATTGGTAAGTGAAGCCATTTTCCGTTTGTTTTTGAACAGCCGGTGAATTTAATAGGCGAACTTTGGGTTGCAACAAACTGAAGGGTCATTGTTATTGTATTTTAGGACATATATATCAATAGTGTCTGTTTAGTGGGTTGGTGTTTTTTCACATTTTACTCAGCGTTCAAATGCAATCTTAACTCGCTATGGATAAAATAGACGTTCTGAACTGGTCTAATGGCTTTAGTTGCCGCTACGTTACGAGTTGCCAGGGGTTTTATTTCACTGCGTAACTTGTAAACAATATTGGCACCACTTTGCCTTGCCGCCTTGCAAGCAAGAAATTTTTGCTCGTTTCAGAACATAAAACCACGTGGGTAGCACCACGTTTGAGCTGTCTGCTCGCGTGATATTACATACTGCTCGCGCTGCTCAGTAATGACTTTGAAGAAATTGAACACTTTTAAACTGTGCGCACGTCGCCAGGAAGTTTACTGTCATGACATAGGATGCTTTCAGCAGATTTCCGGTTCTATGTGTCATCGCTTCAGCTACGATATGAACACTTCGTATTTGGAGTAACGTGCTTTATGCTCTTGGATTCACTGACCTGTGTTAATTTGGAAAACAAAATACTGAGGAAAATTAATAAGCAAGAAGAAAGTTGTGCCTAGACATTTATAAATAAAACGTTTAATGTGAGACAGAAATGATAACGCAAGCCTGAAGACGAGAGTATGTAAATATGAAAGAAGCGTTAGAGAAGTGCGAGTGACATCACAAGAATAGGGCAAAAATAATAAATATAAGAACAACAATTAACTATTATTCATTCTATGGTAGAAGGAATAACACGGTAAAGAGTTATGAAAATAATATATGACAGAAGAAAATACAAGTTTACGTAACTTAAATGTCAAAAGTGAACTGTGTTATGTCGCAACCCTTAACAAACTATGAGTACTGAATGATTTATATTACCTAGTAGCATGTAACAACCTTTTAGTACTGAACGAACTATGGTTTTCAGTGACACGTAACAGCCTATAAGTACGTTAAATAATCTGTATCATTTAACCTATTTATAAAAGCTTATATTCATTGGATGAAGTGTGTCACTTACATTTAATACGTCATAAATACTAAATGACCTTTGCGGCTTAGTAACACGTACAACCCGTAAGTACAACTAAATGAAGTTCACTTAGTAATACATAACAGTCTATAAATACTAAATGAATTATTTCACTTACAAACATGAAACAAACTGCAACTTGAGTATTAGAAATGAATGTGTCAGATAGTAACATATGGAAACCTATAAATACTGAATGAACTGTTATCTAGTAACATGTAACACCCTATAAATCATATGTGTAGTCAAGACCAATACGAAAGTTGGGTTCAATATACATTTTTTATGAGGCGGATCTTATATTCGAAGTAACTTTTGAATAAAACCAAAAGAAAACGACCCATAGCTACAACAACAACAATAAATTTACTTTTTTGAATTTCTTGGTCGCGTGACAAATGTATTGATCACGAACTTGGTCTTAGTCTCGACAGAGTTGGTCACGACTACATCTCTAGTATAAATACTATGATATGTAGATCCGTTAAAAGAAGGTAGAGAAGAAGAGTTGTTAAGAAAAATGAAATTAAAAGTTTCGACTTTAAGTTGGCTTAAGTTTAGTAAACTGAAAACAACGTTTAAAAATATAACTGAGTTCAGCTAGCAAGCGAGCCATGCGAATTAGAGAACAAACGGTGAAAATAAGTATTTTTGGTTTACCTTTCGATGATTGTTTGTTTGTTTTGAATTTCGCGCAGAGCTACTCGAGGGCTATCTGTGCTAGCCGTCCCTAATTTAGCAGTGTTAAGACAAGAGGGAAAGCAGCTAGTCATCACCACCCGCTGCCATCTCTTGGGCAACTCTTTTACCAACGAATAGTGGGATAGACCGTAACGTTATAACGCCCCCATGGAATGAAATGGCAAACCTATTTGGCGTGACAGGGATTCGAACCGGTTCTAAGTATGGCAAAACAGTTTTTCGCTATCATAATACATATATTTGAAAATACGCGGACCACTTGAAAACACGAAATACTATCATTACAAGATAAAGAATACTTGATTTTAATTTTTAAAAAAATGACAATAGAATATTTGACTTCGAAATAAAAAAGTTATGAAATGTGGATTATTAGTTTCCTTGAGTCCCCTGCTGGAATAAGTCTACGCTAAGTCTACGGATTTATAACGCTAAAATCAGGGGTTCGATTCCTCTTGGTGGACGGCCCGGCATGGCTAGATGGATAAGGCACTCGACTCGTAATCTGTGGGTCGCGGTTCGAATCGCCGTCACACCAAACATGCTTGCCATTTCAGCCATGAGGGCGTTAGTCAGTGACAGTCAATCCCACTATTCGTTGGTGAAAGAGTAACCTAAGGGTTGGCGGTGGGTGGTGATGACTAGTTGTCTTTAGCAGTAACATTTGTCGCTTCGATCGAAATCCAAACTTTTATTGACCAGAAATTGGAGACATCCTATGGATTTTGTTAAAAAACACCCAAGCGGGTAACGCCGTTCTTTCTCTCTCGGGAAAATGCATTGAGTTTGAAAAAAATTAATGTACAAGAAAAATCTTTTTCGCTCTCTGTATTTATGGGTTAGTTCAATGAACAGTACAACTTCGCATATTTCTGGTTTGGTTCAATGAACAGTACAACTGTAACATCGCATCGTTATGATATGGTTCAGTGAACATAAATTCACATAATTTTGGTTTTCTTCAGTCAACAGTGTAATTTCAGATTGTTGTGGTTTGGTTCAGTTCATAGCACATTTCCACAACTTAGGGTTTGGTTCAGTGGACAATAATTCCACATCGTTATGCTTTGGTTCAATGAACATAATTTCATATTGTTCTGGCTTGGTTCAAACTAACAGCGCAACTTCACAAGTTAGCGTTTGGTTTATTTCTTCATTTGTTTCACACTGCTATGCTTTGATTCAATGAACATAATTTCACATTGTTCTGGTTTGTTTCAACAAACATCGGAACTATAAAGCCACATCGCTATGCTTTGGTTCGATCAATTGTGTAACAACACAGTTTCGATTTTTTTCAATTACAACACGATCTCACACAGTTCTGGTTTGACTCAATGAATAACGTAACTTCACATCAACAGGAATAAGGATCTTCAGGCTATTTCTGCGAGTACGATGTCTGTTAAAAAATACGCGGACTGACGTCATAAAACAAAATGTACTTTATTTAGAAGTTACAGGTCTCGGACCCCTTCAAAGTACTCTCCTCCCCAACGCACACACTTATCCCAACGGTGTTTCCACTTGTTGAAACAGTTCTGGTACGCTTCTTTGTAATGTCCTCCAGCTCCTTCGTCGCATTTGCCTTAATCTCGGGAATCGTCTCAAATCTTCTTCCTTTCAAGGGTATTTTGAGTTTGGGAACAAGAAAAAATCGCAAGGAGCAAGGTCAGGTGAGGGAAGAACAGTGATCGAGTGTTTGGCCAAAAACTCACGAGTTTTGAGGGCTGAATTTCGCAGCAACGCGGTGCATCTTCAATTTTTCGGTCAAAATCTCTTAACAAGATCCAACTGATATCCCACACTCTTCAGCAAGCTCCCTGACAGTCAGACGTCGATTTAGGGTATTGATTTTGTCGACGTGTGGGTCGTCAATTGACGTGGAAAGACGTTGAGGACGCTAATCATCTTCAATGGACTGTCGACCATCCTTAAAACGTTCATGCCACTTGAAATATGCCGTACGCTTCATAGCAACATCACTGTAAGCCGTGTTAAGCATAGCAAAAGTTTCAGTCGCAGATTTTCCAAGTTTAACACAAAATTTCACAGCAAGTCGTTGCTCCTTCATGTCATTCATTCTCAAATCCGCCAAACGAAAAATTCGCACTTCACTTAAAACCGCGTAGCTAATACACAAATGAAGATATCTGCAATCGGGAAATGGCGTCGTAATAAGCTGATCTGTGCAAACCTAGCGACACCAAACGGATTCCCCTGGAACCAACTGGAGCCGCGCAATTCAAACAGTCCGCGTATTTTTTGAACAGCCCTTGTATTTACTGTGTTATCATACTTGTCTTATATTCCGATAGTTTGTAAGTTCATGTCTTAGTTGCAGTTATCTGATTTATTGAAATAAAATTCACTGTTGAATGTTGGTGTTAGAATATATATATATATATGTAATTAAATTATCTAAGTATTCCGAATATTTACTTACCTAAGTATCTTTCACTTTTTATATGTTCATTAACATCATATTTGATATTTTCTCTCTTCTATATGTTCGTGAATATCATATTTCAAGTCTTCCATATTTTATGTGTTTCTTAATGTAATAGTTCGATATATCATTCTTCTGTATAGTCATCAATACAGATGACTTACTGTATTGGTAAGTCATAATTAATATGACAAGAATTAACATCATACTTGTTAATAGAACCATTATTCATGGTTCTAATATCTCACAATGAACCTTCTGTGAGTTCATATTGTACTACGCATTCCACTTTTTCATTTATATAGTACTTCAGAAGACAATATTTAGCATTAAAAATCTAAATTTTTTATATTTTAAAAACTCTTGAAAAACTTGAGAAATTAAAAAAGTGGTGTTTCAAAGAGGTAATTTCGAAACTTCATAGGTTAAACCGTTTTCCTCTCACTGTACTTCTTGTGGTACGCAGCACGAACAGATAGAGAAAAATTCAGCTTTTAGTTACGAGTAAAAGTAAATATTCCATTTCTCTCTCTTCATCAGATTGTAATCTTACATTTCTATTCTTTTCTCTAGCTTTTGTCACATGGGCTTAGAAGGGCATTAATCTGTGTTATAACTCGATACTATTTAATAAGATTGTTCCTGCATGATCCTCAGTAGGATTTCTTGGTAATAACTATGATGGTTGAAAAAATATTGGTATTTGTTGACTTGTTTCTGACATTTCAAATATTGAGGTATGCAATAAAATGTGTTTACGATTTTTTTCGAAACTCTTATTAATTATTCTTACTCTATGAAACGAAAAGAAAGGCAACTGGCCATGTACAAAGCAATATTGTTGTTTCTTTTAAACTTGTTTTTCTATAATGCTTTCATGCATTAGATATGTGGCCTGTATTTTTACTTACACACATATTATTACCATTAAGTGAAGCCTATTACTTGTGCTTAAAGACATTAGTTAATTTAAAGTTTATACCAGAGAGAATATAGTAACGTTATTGGATTTGTGTTCTTCCTCTAGAAATTAAAGCACAAAGGATGACAAAAGAAAAGCTAGCTATAAAGTATTGGACATATTTTAGGACATTTGATATAATTGGAAAATATGGAGCGGATTTATTTATGTGATTAATAATTTCCGCTTGCTAGCTTTTCGATTTAGTCTTTGTGTATTACTGTTATTCGATATTCAATTTTTTTGGAACATCGGTTTTGCAACATTTACTTCATTGTAGTATGTTACTTAATAACTACTTTCTTTCTGTTTTCCAATATTTATTCTATTGTAAAACTGTTACTTAACATCTAGTTTTCTACTATATGGATTTAATTAAGATTTATGTATTTAGTATACAATCATGTAGTTTAATATCTACCTTCTTGGAATATGGTTGATCAAAATTTATCTTAGTTTAGAAATGTTGGTTTACATCTAACATTCTGTATGTTATTTTTTAAATATATAACTTACAATCATGTGCTTTAATATCCAGTTTCTTGTATGCGTGTATTTTCTTATAGCAAAGCCACATTGGGATATCTGCTGGTCCCACCGAGGGGATGTGAACCCCTGATTTTAGCGTTGGTAAATTCGTAGAGATACCGCTGTACTTTTACTTTTTACCAGTTTCTTGTAATATTGTTATTTAAAATTTATTCCATTTTAGAAACGTTTCTTTTATTGCTGTTATCTAATATCAAGATATTTTATATGCAAACTTATGACCGTGTAATTTAATATCCATCTTAATATCCATCATTGTTCATCAATATCTATCTTCTTTTATGACTGTTGCAGAACATCAATTTGTTTTATATATTTTATAAAATTTTTATTTTTTTATTTTATTTTATCACAATTGATTTGATATCAAATTTTCAAGATGCTATTTTTTTATATTTACTTGTTAATCATTTAATCTAGTATCCATATTCTTCTGATATCTTGATAATAATTAAGACTAGATAGCCACAAATAATTAAATTCACGAAGACGAATGGAGGGATGTACAATTAATTTGATAAGTGGAGAGACGCAAGGCGTGTTTATGATGATTGTAGAGAAGTGAAAGTGTAGAAAAGTTCTGTAGGCAGTTTGCTACAACTGAAATAAAATATAGCAAGTCTTAATAGAGGGTAGCTGAAGAATTTTTTAAATAATTTTGCGCAAAGCTACCCAAGGGCTATCTGCGCTAACCGTCCCTGATTTAAAACTAGAGAAAAGGCAGCTACTCATCAGCGACCCCCCCGAACTCTTGGACCACTTTTTCACCACCGAATAGTGGGATTAATCGCATATTATAACGCCCTCACGGCTGAGAGGAAGATCATGTTTGGTGTAATGGGTATTCGAACTCGCGGCCCTCAGATTACGAGTCAAGCGCCCTAACCATCTGGCCATGCCGAGTCGTAGTAACTGAAGATAGAACTGGACTTAAATTGATTGGTTGTTTGAGGATTATGATCTGGTCAACATTGACAACTGCTGATACAACGTTACTGCATGAAAACTGAAAAGATACTGACTGAGTAATCAATGAGCAAAGTTATAGTTTGATGACTTAATCAACAAGTTCAGGTAACCTGGCTATTACTTCTGTCTCTAACAGTTCTTAAGGGTTACAATACCACTGGGTCAATACCGTCGGTTTTAAATGATCTAGTTGAGATAGTGTTTAATTTGCCAGAAAGCCCTCTTACAGATTGTCGGATTCCAATGTCACAGACAGAATACCTTAGAAGTATCTATTTATACATGTATTCGTCTTACTAATTATAGGAAAGTATAGATGTGATATAAAAATGATGTCATAAAATAAGGTTTAGTGTCAGAGGTGCTAAATTATAATGATCAAATACCGCAATTGTGTTCAAAATCTGAAAACATATGTGGGGAGGGAGAAATAGTCGAGGTATTATACAATACATAGTTTGTAGGAAATTATTAGATTCTTATTGCACTTACCAGCCACTAGGAGGTGCTTGTGAATAATAAGATGCAAGAATCATACCATATTACTACAACTTTTACAATGTTGCACTAGCTTCAACGTTTTTAACACCTCTATAATTAAATAGCTGGAAATGTTGTGGGAAGGGCGTAGAAAATCAACACTGAAAGGGAACATTAAATGGTAACATTTGTTGCGTCTGTGATGGACCAGTTTACGTAATTCGAAGCCCTCTATCGGAATTTCAGAAATACGACAACTATATCCTACATGTATATTTCGAATGGGAAGTAACTTTTTCTTTCTGAACATATTTCAAATTTGTTTTATGTACGAAGAACGCACCTGATAAAATCACTTCCTTACTGAACTGCACATTTTACGAGCACATATTTTTCACCCTTTTCAGTATTGACCATGTTTGTTACAACAGGATTTTTAGGATATTACCAGTTTTGTTGAGAAATCTTACTAGATTTGCAAAAACACCCAATATATGTACCCAGCAGATGCACGTGTTCCTACATAGGATTCGATTTAACGTTGCCTATAACAGTAAAACAACTGTAGCCATAGAGACAGGAAGTCTCTATTATACAGTTATTTCTCTTGTAGTGATTTAAACAGAACATCGCTCCATTGTTCCCACCTTCTCCTGGTGGAAATGAAAAGTTGTGAAGTCTCTGCAGCTGAAATGGATGAATGTGTTATGTTTTTTATTTTTTAAATTCTAACGCACATAGCCTATGTGCTCGTTAATCAAATTTCTTTCTGCAAAAAGACCTTTTACAGTGTAGAGAGGTTTGGTGTCAAAAACTTAGCAGAAGTTAAAATCTGTAGATAAATGTGTGTGTGTTTTTTATAGCACAGCCACATCGTGCTATCTGCTAAGTCCACTGAGGAGAATCGAACCCCTGATTTTAGCATTGTAAATCCGTAGACTTATCGCTGTACTAGCGAGGACTGTAGATAAATGCAATTACTAAACGTTTGTCAGTCAACATACTTTAATGTTTCTCGATTACCTTAAGTCGGATAAATAGTTTGGTTTGAATTCCGTTATCTCCACTAGCCATCCCTTTACATTTGTAAAGATAATTGGTTTGTTTTTGTTTTGAATTTCACACAAAGCTAGAGGAGGGCTATCTGCTCTAGCCGTCTCTAATTTAGCAGTGAAAGACAAGAGGGAAGGCAACTAGTCAACACCGCCCACCGCCAACTCTTGGGCTACTCCTTTACTAACGAATAGTGTTTTTTGAAAATTACTTCAAAGCTCTTATAGCTGCAAGAGTGACTATGTTTGGTGACGGGGATTCGAATCTGAGATCTACAGATTGGGAGACTAGATAAATAGAGGGGATAAATTAGATGACATTGTCCGTCTCTCAGTGTAATATTTCTGTATTTTTCAAACCGTACAATGTATTAGCATAATTATGTATGACTTTTAAGCATAATATAAAACATCACTGTTCCGCTAGCTCTGATTGCAACTTCTTGTTAAAACATTTTCTAATTTTCAACTGAAACTATAGCAACATCATTACTTTCTAGAAGTTTTGTTACGTTTATAAGATAATATCAAAACATTGTAATGGTAGTATTTGGCTTGCTTACCCGAAAATCAATGAGTATTCTATACAATATTTAACACATATGGTTGATTTCACGAGTTGCATTTTACCAAACTTTCATCTGCCGAGATGTATTCTTATAAACAAACTTGCTTTCAGTTCTGTTACTCACATAACAGTGTTTGAGAAGCATAAAATTTTAAAAGCTTAGAACTTTGTTTATGAGAACAAATAATGTTTGTAAGTAAAACATTCGTTTGAAAGCAGAAAGAAGTTTGTAGAAAAACAACTACAACAATTAATTGTGAGTAGAAATATTTCTATGCATGTATATAAACATACTATTGTCTCATGTATTCCTATTCTGTTTGACAATGACTCAAACAAAAGACATCGAAACGTAGTAACATAATAAAATAGCAGTGGTTTGAGAGATGTATTAATCATGTTGATTAATTCCAAGTATTTGTTTTATATACAAACTTTTTCTTATTTGTTCTTACAAACGTTTATTCTTTTAGAAACATTTCTCTTCACAATCCTTCTTCTTGCCCACAAACGTTTTGTTGTTTACAAAGCTTCACTTTTATTTACAAACGTTTGATTTAAAATACATTTTTTAAGTTTAATAAACTTGTTTTATTTACGAATGTTCATGTAACTTTCATACTTTCGTATTATCTTTACACCGTCACACCAAACATGCTTGCTCTTTCAGCCGTGGGGGCGTCATAATGAGATAGTCAGTCCCACTATTCGTTGGTAAAAGAGTCGCCCCAAGAGTTGGCAGTGGATGATGATGACTTCCCTCAAGTCTTACACTGCTAAATTAGGGATGTCTAGCGCAAATAGCTCTCGTGTCGCTTTGCGCGAAATAAAAAAACAAAAAACAAATTATATTTAAAATTTGTTTTTCATATCCCAATAAATGATTTATTTAGAGTGATATTTTGAGAAACATTAAATGATCTCAGGGTAGAGCTTAGAATAATTTTGTAACTTTTATTGATTCCAGCTCATTGACTTGAGCCATAACCTGTTAACTAATATCGCTTTAACCTTTTGTTTCTGGATTAACAATTTATTCGATAAAAATAATTAAGAAAAAACCTTTTTGTCTGAAGTTGTAACAGGATAGTGATCCTACTAGTTAAATTACTGGATTGTTAGACCGCGTTAATTATATAAATGTGATTCTAGATCACTTACCAAGTAGGATGTCCTAATCCAATGAATGTTTAATCATTTTTTTTGTTTATTCCTTTTAGAAAGTATAATGTGTTTTTTTTTATTTTTTTGCTTGCCTAATCTAATGGGCTCAGCATGCCCGGCTGGTTAAGACACTTGACTCGTAATCCGAGGGTCGCGGGCTCGAATTCCCGTCGAACCAAACATGCTCGCCCTTTCAACCGTGGGGGCGTTATAAATGAGGCGGTCAATCTCACTATTCGTTGGTAAAAGAGTAGCCCAAGAGTCGGCGGTGGGCGGTGATTACTAGCTGCCTTTCCTCTAGTCTTACACTACTAAGTGGGGTTGTATCGCTAGTAAGAGGAAGATGGAACCACTTCATATAGTCGGTGTTGTTATTTTATGCGCGTTACAGACGATATTGCTGAAAAGAAAAAGAAAGACTTGCATCCCATATAAAGAAATAATCACAAACAATAAAAACTAACTATCAAACTTTTTTAATATGATGAGGGAAAATTACTTTTACACACCTAATTTTTTAACGACCTGTAGACAATTTTTCCACACTCACATGTATGTGTCTCTTTGAACAAACTCGATTAACTATTCATGCACCAATACTTTACCCGCCACTTTTACCCCTCCCCAGGAGTTTAATTACTTAAGCTGTTTTACATGTTTTACTAATTAACTATGGTAACACTCTCATATTTTTCATAATGACATACGTATAACATAATGACATATTCAGAGCACCTCTGTAAAACTTTATCATTGTACAGGTCCTATCTTACTCAGTAAATAAGATGTTTTACTGAGTCGCCTGGGGCTGATCACTACGTTGTGACAGTGGAGTAAGGCTAATGCTTAGAAACTCTAAGAAACGAAACAAGAAAGCCATGAGAGATGTCGTAAATTAACTGACACGAACGATGTTCATATATGAGTCTGGGTTGTGTATTTCTGCTCAGAATAAAGTAGGCTTGGATCTGCAAACATACTCAGACAAAAGAATATTAAACTCTTAGTGTCGAATATTAAAATTACACAGGAACACGTGCTAAATTGTGAAAAATACGATAAGAAGACACTTCCATTAATTAAGCAAATTGCGGAGAGCTAATGTAAAAGTATTGATTGAAAAACTTATCAAGTCGAAGTTTCAGGATCTCGCAACATTCAACTATGCGTCACAAAGATACAGTTGATCCTGACGAATAGGAAACAAGGAAGAAAGTGACGTAAAGAAAAGTTGTTCTTCTATCAGATTTAACCATTAAATACCTCTTTCTTTTACTTGTCAATTATAAATTATTTTTGAAGTGGGAGAAGTTAAGTTTCTTTACTTCAAAGAGAAGGAATGGTTACATTCCATAACTTCAAAGAACGGAGACATTTACGTTGCTTTACTTCAGAGAACAGGAATAATTACATTTATTTACTTCAAACAACGGGAATTTTACGTTTCTTTATGTTTCTGATGACAGACGTCTATAGAACACTAATATCAGTGAACTACGTCAGTAAAGAAAATTGAATAGTATCACTGGTACAATTTTGTTGTAGCGAATGACTATTGATATGTAAGGCAATCATTTGTTTCTGGCCCGGCGTGGTGTGGTTATGGCACTCGACTCGTAATCTGAGGGTCACGGGTTCGAGTTCTTATAACAACAAACATGCTCGCTTTTCAGCCGTGGGGTCGTTATAATGTTCGGTCAATCCCACTATTCGTTGGTAAAAGAGTAGCCCAAGAGTTGGTGGTGGGTGGTGATGACTAGCTGCATTCACCCTAGTCTTACATTGCTAAATTAGGGACGGCTAGCGCAGATAGCCCTCGAGTGGTTTTTGCGCGAAATTCAAAACAAACCAAACCGTTTGTTTCTTTGTTTGTTCTTAGATTGCTACAAATATTGAAGAGACGTTTGTTTGTTTTTTTCCTGCTGTAAAATAACTGTTTGTTCTTGTATTTCTACTATTGTAAAACCAATGTCTGTTTGCTACTGTATTGTAACTCGTGGACAACAGATGTTTGTTTATCTACTGGCATTCGTGATCCACAGAACGTAAATAGGATTAGTGGTTAGCATTCTTCTTTGTGAACTCGAAGATTAATGGTTCGCGACCTTTTGCCCCACACTTTGAGGCCTAGGTACGCTGTAAGACTGGCCGATTAGTCAAGAATAACTCAGGAGTTGATGATGGATGCTAGCTCGTGACTAGCTGTCTTTCCTGTAATCCATGTGTTCAAAAGGAAGGCCTCGCGCAGATATTCCTTAAGTCTTTACATCCGTGGTAAGAGATGATATGCAGGACGATCGTAGCGGAGAGATTACAGACTCTACCAGTGGCGAAACCGAAGACAGTTGTAGAATTATTCACATGATAAAAGCAGATATATGTAAGAATGTTTCTTTATGGCCGAGCCTGCTATGGACAAAATAGAATACACTTGTTGTATAATGGTACATAGCATTTTAAATAAATACAACAAAAATAACCGATAGGTGACAACTATTTCTTTATCCAGGTCTCTACTGTAACTGCACCAGTTTAAAGATTCGTCACCGGCACTCAGTGTATAAGGTGACAACCATGCATATATGCTATTGTTGTTACTGAATTTGAGGGTTGAATATGACATCAGATGCTGTCATTTGAGTTGAGAACCATTTATAAAATATTTTCTTTTACTCGTCACGAGCAAGTTAACGATGCAGTGTTGACCGAATTAAAAAGTTATATGAAACAATATGTTAGATTAGGCTTCATTGACTGAGTATATTAACAACTTATTACCTTTACAGCTGTTAGCATAACCTGCGTATTAACCATAGGCTATGTATTTATCATGATTTACAATATTGATAAGTTAAACCCAATGAATGTTGACCTGTGAGTAGTTCCAACTATAATTTCTCTGCTCAGTTTATTTGAAGGGATTGTGATTTTGCTAAGTCTAATTTTTTGTTTACCTTTCTTAGTTATCAGTTAACCTCTACAAGTATATGTTATTTAATAGTTCAAGATCAATATCGTTTCTATAATTAATTTCACTAGGCCGTGTGATTAATTTCCTTTTTTTTCACCATGACGTTTCTGTTGTTTTTTTTCGTGGGAAAAAAAATCTTCCTTTCAGGTTGGTCCTTGAAATTCCAAAAATAAATCTTTTCAGGTCTAGTGGTTAGGGCACTTGTTTTTTACGGTTTTGCGAGTCGCGAGTTCGAATTCCCTTCAGTCACACCAAACATACTCGCACTTTCAGTCATAAGGGCGCTATAATGTACAGTCAATCCCACTGTTCATTGGTAAATAGTAGCAAGGATTGGCAGTGGGGGTGTTGACTAGCTGCCTTCCCTTTAGTTTTACACTTTTAAATTAGAGACAGCTAGCGCAAATAGCCTTTTGTACCTTTGGCGAAATTAAAAAAAAACAACAAATCCACCATTCATCGGTGAATTAGTAGCCCAAGGATTGCCAGTAGGTGGTGATGAGTTGCTTCCCTCTTGTTTTACACTGCTAAAGTAGGGACGGCTGGTACAGATAACCCTCGTGTAGTTTTGCGCGAAATACAAATGAAACCAAATAGTTTTCATAATGATGATTATCTTCGCTCTTAAGAGAAGAAAAGAACAAACAAATATCCTTTGACAATATCTTAATGAACCTTTCTGGTATTAAGTATCATCAGCTGTTGCGTGCTGAGATGAATATTGCGACAAAAGGGGAGGGGCTTGGCATGGCCAGGTAGATTAAGATGTTCGACTCGTAA
>NC_134826.1:13753849-13781724 GCF_004210375.1 Tachypleus tridentatus | reverse complement strand
TTGAATCACTTTGATACACTTCAGCACCTTCAAGATGACACATGAATCAGCCACTTTGATACACTTCAGCACCTTCAAGATGACATGAATCAATTGATTCCCAGCACCTTCTTCAAGATGATATGAATCACTTTGATACACTTCTCAGCACCTTCAAGATGACATAATGAGTCACTTCTTGATACATTTTAACTCCTTCAAGATGACATATGAATTACTTTTGATGCACTTTCAACATCATCAAGATAATATATGAGTCACTCATGATACACTTCAAATACATTACTAAATGATATATGAGTGAGTTTGATCCACTTCAATTTCACCAAGATGACATATGAGTCACTTTTGATGTATTTTAAATGTCTTTCATTCGACGTAGAGGTAAAATTCATGGTAGAGATTTAGCTTTTAAAGGAATGAGTCCCCTTGTTGGACAGCGGTAAGTCTACGGATTTACAATGGTGAAATTAGGGGCTCGATTTCCACTAAGCTGATAGCTTGACGTGGCTTTGCTATAAAATACACATACGCCCACCTCGTGATAGCTATAGAAATAATAGATAATAATGGAGAATCTTCATTGGTATAGTGAGAGCCTCCAAATCATGTGGTGTTTTAAGAAGCTTGGGTATTTAATGTTCGTCACACTAATTTAGTTAAATATTCATGTCTGTTAATCATTCTGTTAATTAATATATTTCTCTGTCTCTAGTTAACATGTTATAAATAAATCTATAACTATCTATCTATCTGTGTGCCATTACATGAATTCGCTCATTAACCTATCTAACGGATGACATAAAAACTCCCCATCAGTGTAAACTCACAGGGGTTAATGAAACGAATGACATCGAGAATTCCCCATCAGTGTGAAATCACAGGGGTTAATGAAACGAATGACATCGAGAACTCCCCATCAGTGTGAAATATCAGGGGTTAAAAAACACATGGTATCAGGAACTCTGCAGGAGTTAAAGAAATACATCAAAAATGTTACATCAGTGTGAAGTCACACAGTCTCGAGAACTCAATGAGTTTCAGTATTGCTTTTAAGTGCAACTCAAGATAGTGCTTATAGTTCTTTCTCTCTCACTATCAGTTCCGTAAAATATCAAAGTCCTTTCTATATTATCATACAATATGAGTCTTTTTCAATAACTTAAGTGGAAAGTTTCACTGACTCACATTGAATGTAAGTGTGCATTGGCTAGTAAGTACTGAAAAAATATAGAATAAGCTTCGAGAAACATGATAACAGAACAAAATATATCGAAAACAGAGAACGTTATCCGTTTTATTTTGCATTGGCCTCATGATATCACGTGCTTCTAAGATTACCGAATGCTAACTCGAGTTAACGTTTCTTCTGCACAACTAAAGCAATGACGTAAGAGAATTAGGCCTAACTTGGATTGGTTTATATTGAATTTCGTGTAAAGTTACACAAGTAATATCTGCGCTAGCTTCCTTAATTTAGCAGTGTGAGACTAGAGGGAAGGTAGCTAGTCATCATCAATAAAACCACGATCCCCGGACTACTTTACCAACAAATAGTGGTATTGACCGTCACATTATAACGCCCATGACAGAAATGGCGAGAAATGATGGGACGGGGTTTCCTAACTTGGAATAGTTGGTTTGTGGATGCTTAGTATATATATGAAGAAAAATTAATTGTTTGAATTCCATAAACTGTATTTAGGATTTGCTTTTCGTGTTTTCATCATTATTATATGGAGCTGAATTTTTCCCTATATACCACCTTTGATATGCTTTACTTAATTTTAATGTTTACATACTTATATATGAAAATGTTTAAGTAGATGGAAATAAACTGACATATCTCACTTTTTCCCCATTACCTTTATTTTAATAAATAGTTACGTGATCGAACTGTTTGAAATGTCTTCGAGTTTAGGCTTAGCTGTCACATTACTACATCTAGTGTAATTAAGTTTTAATATTTTAAACTTTTTCTAAACAGTTCAATCTTCTTTAAACCCACTTTAGCTTCACTAACATTCTTACAGCTAATATGGACGACATTCTTAAACAAGTCTGAACGACACCATGTTACATTTACCTAACTAACATTTTTATAGATCAAACGGAATTCCACAAGAAATCGGAAAGAAGCCGTGACACTTTTACTGGGAAGTTAGTATTTCATTGTAGGTAACGTTGTGTTTTGCTTTTACCAAATATTAATATAACCATTAGACGACGTTTGAGAATTGATGGAATTCCACTTAACTGTAAACTTACTCTGCAAGTAGGAGTAGATTTCACGTGAACATTGACCTAGAATTCCACTTAGCTTCACAGTTACTCGCAAGTAGGACTAGATATCACGTGAACATTGACCTAGAATTCCACTTAGCTTCACAGTTACCGCAAGTAGGACTAGATATCACGTGAACATTGACCTAGAATTCCACCCTTAGCTTCACAGTTACTCGCAAGTAGGACTAGATATCACGTGAACATTGACCTAGAATTCCACTTAGCTTCACAGTTACTCGCAAGTAGGACTAGATATCACGTGAACATTGACCTAGAATTCCACTTAGCTTCACAGTTACTCGCACGTAGGACTAGATTTTACGTGAACATTGACCTGGAATTTCACTTAGCTTCAAAGTTACTCGCAAGTAGGACCAGGTTTCACGTGAACATTGACCTGGTATTCCACTTAGTTTCACACTTAGTCCCAAATAGGACCAGGTTTGTTTGTAGCCTTTGAACTGCTCTCTATTGGCGTCTATACTCGCCCGTTAATTCAGTAAAGTATTATAGTTTACAAACCCATTCAAAACACAGGGACCCTGAGTGGCCTAGAGAATTACGATTAAAACACCAGTTTGATCCTAAGAACATAAGGCACCATTAGTGACAATCGGTTTATCGGATCGCTAATTATACGTGAGTACAGACACACACACAGACTGTGAGTAAATCATGTTTCAGACGAATAAAGACTGCTGGATCAATAACTTATAATCTGTCAACGTACAATTTACAATGTATTGAGTTATTTTTCTCAAGTCTAACGCTTGTTTCAATACTTGTTTTAACATATTCTGTATAATTCAATATTGTTATCGAATTAACCAATCAATCTCTCATAAAATGTATGTTAAAAAAAGGATATGTAAAGTTGTAATTTATATAATTTCCCTTGTTATCTAATTAATTAATCAAAATCTCGTGAAATGGATATCAGTTTGAGGTAGGTAAAGTTGTAATATCTATAATTCACCGTTGTTATCTTAATAGTAAGAAATGTAGTTTTGTGTAAAATGTCCTTCAATTAATTAATTAATCAATCAATTTCGCATAAAATTCAAATAAATCAACAGACCATCACATTATGTTTTAACAGAAGGGCAGAGAATCAGAAACTATATAATAAAAATCGTTGATGTGTGAAAATTATAGTGAACAAACGTCACTACAGGAATGAAGTGATTGGATGAAATATGTGAGGCTTAGATTATGTGAAATTAATACGCGTCGATTTCACAACACACATTATCTTTGTCTACAGTATAATATGGATTATTGCGCCTTAACACCGTGTCTCGCATATGTAAAAAATAATCGAAACATTGAAACAATGTTAAGAAATTTCTTTTATTGTTTTCTGAAAGAAACTTTAAATTAAATTGTTGTTTTATTTGCTAAAAAATAATATATATATATATATATATATATGTATTATAACCATACATTTTGTTAAATAAACATAAAATTATATACGCTGCATTTTTATAAGAAAAGATGCTAGTACAACGTGGTGGGATTATAAAATCATATTCTAGGTTTGAGGTAAGACCACATGATGGGAATACACTGTCTATTTGTTTTAACCTCCAATACGTTAGTTTAACTTAAGAAGATTAGGAATTAGTAGAGCGTAATCTAATCTTCTTATGTGAGACCAGCGAATTAGAGGTTAAAACAGGTAGACAGTGTATTCCCACCGCCACGTGGGTCTTACTTCCACAGTCACCTCCAAACCTAGAATAGATTTTATAATCCCACGTTGTAGCTTGTACCTTAGCATCTTTTTTTGAAAAATGCAGCGTATTTTGTATAATTTTAATGCGTTTTGTTTATGGCTTAAAAATATATGGTTATAATACAAGTAATCAGAGGTTGTGATTTGCTGTTTTTAACTTAGTCCTTCCTCATGATTTTGTTTACTTATTTAACTTCATATAATAAATAGATTTATACTAAAATCTTTCATTTGAAGTACAGGAACTTTGCCGCAAAGAAACTTTCCTTCAACAAATCTCCTAATTAGTTTCAAAACGGCCCGGCATGGCCAGGTGGATAAGGTACTGACTCGTAATACGAGGGTCGCGGGTCTGAATCCTCGTCACACCAAACGTGCTTGCCCTTTCAGCCGTGAGGGTGTTATAAAGTTACGGTCAATCCCACTATTCGTTGGTAAAAGAGTAGCCCAAGAGTTGGAGGTGGGTGGTGATGACTAGCTGCCTTCCCTCTAGTTTTACAGTGCTAAATTAGGGACGGCTATCGCAGGTAATTCTCATGTAGCTTTGCTGAAATTCAAAACAAACCAAACCAAACTAGTTTCAGAATATTTTTAGAAGGGTGTGTCTCTTAATGTCAAATATTCCAGAATAGTTCCATTCTTAGAACTTAAATTCCGTTTCAGGGTTCCCCGCTGGTACAGCAGTAAGTCTTCTGATTTATAACGCTACAGTCAGGGGTCGATTCCCTCGGTAGACTCCGCAGATAGCCAAATGTGGTTTTGCTATCAGAAAAGAAACAAACAATCCGTTTCAAGTAATCAATTTTAAAGCCTAAAATAACAAAACAAGCGTGTATTTTGCCAGAAATCGCCCTATATTTGTTTGTAATTAAACACAAAACTACACAATGAAGTATCTGTTCTGCGCCTACCACAGGTATCGAAATCCAGTTTTAAGGTTATAAATTCACAGACTTACCGTCTAGCCGATAGAGGGCCTGAAATTAGCAAAACAAAGCTCTTAAAAGCTCAAATACAGAATCATTACTTTGCAAGGCTATTTTCTGTGTTGACGAATTACTTATTGTTGTTTGTTATATAAGCAAGTACGAAAGTAAAATACATAATGGTGACATTACACACATCAAGTTAATAATGACGTTTCAAACAGTACGTTGAAAAAGAATGGTGAGAGTTTTTGTTATATTTGTTTCCTCTTTTAACAGACACAGAAAATTGGGCATTCGTACTTCCTGATAGAACTTGTAAGGTTATTCTAACGAAGCTCATTAACTCGAAGAATTATTGCTTGAAACAACCGAGAGGAAGTTGTTTAAACGGAAATAATGAAGTGAAACCTCATGGTTATTTATTACTACATAACTGTAAAACCACATGTACGGACTTGGCAAGCCGAGGGTTCGAAGTTTTCAAAGTTTCGTATCATTTACCTCAGAACACTCGTTAATTTAGTGACCAGAACGTAAAAAATAAACCCCACATATAAATCTCTACAGATTTTTAACACATCTATTACATCTTCGACTAAAAACGCTTCATTAGATGAAAGTCGGTTTAAATCCGGTACCGAGCTAAAATTATTTCATTATGACGTAAGGTTCCTGTAATGACAGCCTTGACAGACGAGTGCATATCCTAATAGTAGTAAAGTTCCTACAGGAAAAGTGCGGATATGCTTAATATACGTTTACGAACTTTAATATCAGATTTTATTCACGATAAACCCACATTATGAGATGGTTGTTTCCGAAATTAAACCTCCACAATTTATGAAGTGTTTTGTTCGTGTCTCACATAAAATAAAAATTAAAACTTCTTCCTCGAGAAGAATCCTACGTTACTTTGAGCTGTATAATATCTTCTGCCTTTTCACTTGACTGTTTTGTTTATCGAATTATCAAGCTAGTCGTTTCAGACAATCAAACAGACAGGTGTTAATAACTTGAAATGTTCTAAGAACTTTATCATATTGTAGTCGTTTGAATTATTTGATTTTTCTATTTTATTGGTTTCTGGCGTGGCATGGTGGGTTAAGGCGTTCGACTCGTAAACTGAGGGTCGCGGATTCGAATCCCCATCGCACCAAACATGCTATTCCTTTCATTCCGGGAGGGCGTTATAATGTACGGTCAATCCCACTATTCGTTGGTAAAAGAGTATACTAAAAGTTGACGATGGGTAGTGATGACTAGCTGCATTCCCTCTAGTCTTCCACTGCAAAATTAGGGACAGTTAGCGCAAATAGCCCTCGTGTAGCTTTGCGCGAAATAATAAAAAAAAACATTTTAGCCAAGTTTCGCTTCCTAATATAGAATATATGGTTCTACAAGTTTGTTACAACGAGTAAATCATTGGTTTGTTTTGGTATTTACTGATGTTTTGAAGAGAACCTTAATGAATGTATGTACATTGTTTGCGAAGTCGTTTCCTCAACCGAATGTGGTATTTCTATAAGATATTTGAAGCGCGTGATACGTTAATGTCATAATTTATTTGTTGTTGTTTTTAATATATCAGCGGACAAGTCGTTCGAGATGAAACTGTTTTGTTTCAATATCGAAATTCTAAATCCCATAGAGAAAATGGTATGAATTATACCTGTCTGCTCTCAGGGTTTCAAAAGAAAATGAGTCTTAAGCGTGTGTTTTTCTCACAGCGATATTTGCTGCTTACTGTAAAAAAAAGAAACAATAGCCGATAAATAATATTAAGTGTAATGTGGAAGGATTATTGTCTTTGGACTTTGATTCATCGTTTTGACATCTTTATCCACTACTAATGACATTGAGGTATCACTTTGTAAATGTAGGATAAGTGTCGCCACCATCGGTAGCTTATACAACTTTACATATTCGTTGGTGACGCTTAGAGATCCTAAAATGTATTCAAGAATGCATTCCACTACTTAGGTTTTCATTCAGCGAAAGCAGGCCGGGTGTCTGGGAGAACAGCGCCGGAAATAATTTGTTCGTGTTGTTTCTCTTAACTGATTATATTTACGGAATGTTCTTTAATGTTTACAGATTCACTAGAAGTGATGCACCTTTACTGCGAATTAAGACTGTCAAACGAGCGAAAATAGGATTTATGTAAACATGGTGTTTATACGGAAACACGGAGTATGATATCTGTTTGTTTCTTTTAGAATTTCGCGCAAAATTACATGGAGGTTGTCTGCGCTAGCCGTCCATAGTTTAGCAGTGTAAGACTAGAGGGAAGGTCTAGTCATCACCATCACCGCCAACTCTTGACTACTACTTTTACCAACGAATAGTGTGAATGACCAAACACATTATAACGCCCCACGGCTGAAAGGACGAGCATGTTTGGTGTGACGGGATTCGAGCTTGCGACCCACAGTCGAGCGTAACATGAAATATCATATTAAGGTTTGCAAATCAAATAAACACAACATAACCATAAAAAACACCCAAATACTAAATAAAGAAACAAACATAAACAAACGCAAAATTAAAGAAGCCTTACTTATACAACAACTCAAGCCCAAAATAAACCAATACAAAGGAACACCTTTATGCCTATATTAATAAATATAATCCAACATGTAAGCACGCCCTACATTCCTACACTCAGTTACACAACCGCCTTCAAACATGTGGTCAGCTATCGGTCAGTTACTTCTTTCCTTCTTGTGAACCTGACGATGCCCGAAGAAGGTCGAAACGTTGTTCATTCCTCTACATAGAGTTTTCTACCCGTACCTCATCAGATTTAACTTTGTTTGTCACTAAGCACAAAGCTTGTTTGCTTGTTTGATCGTTTAGGATTAAGCACAAAGCTATGCAGTAGGCTATCTGTGCTCTACCCACGACGGGTATCGAAACCCAGATTTTAGCATTTGAAGATAATGAGATTTACGGCCGAGCCACTAGTGAGGGGTGAGAGGTCTCACATTTAGCTACCTTTACGTCCAACCAAAGCAATCTACCTACAGACGTTAGAACTAAAACCAGCCCACAAATGAATAGACCTAACTTAATATACTGTTTTTATCTCCTAGCTTATACGTAGTTTTAATTAATTCCTTCATTCTTTGGGTTATCTTCGCTGTTGGTACTATGTTGGGCCAAAATCATCTCACGAGTTTTGACCAATTTAGGACATTTATACTAGCTATAAAACTATATACTGAGCTAATAGCGCAAAATAGTCCTTGAATCGAATATATATATAATTTAATTTATATAACGACGCAATATAATAAAAGTAGGCTTAGTAAACATTCCATCCACCAGTCTTAGTGAAGGTAACGTCAAAGTCAGTAGTCGTTGGTTTGATATTAAGTATAATTCTCAATGTTTATAGTAATGGTTTTATTTTATACGCAAGTGCACTTTGTATTTAAGAGTGTATTTTAAAATACTGTTTAGAAATAATTTTACGATTACACGAAATTTCTTATTAATGTTCATATTTAAGCATCACTATATGTAAAAGGAAAGTTTATTCTGTGGTTTTAATTATCAGACGGCCCGGAATGGCAAGGTGGTTAAGGCACTCGACTCGTGATCTGAGGGTCGCGGATCTGAACACCCGTCACACCAAACATGATGGCCTTTTCAGCCGTGGGAGCGTTATAATGTGATGGTTAATCTAACTCTTCGTTGATAAAAGAGTACCCCAAGAGTTGGTGGTAGGTAATGATGACTAGCTACCTTAACCCTAGTTTTACACCCTAAATTAGGGACGGTTAGCGCAGATAGCTCTCGTGTAGCCTTTAGCGAAATTCAAGAACAAACAAACTATCAGGATTTTATTTGATCATAAATTATAATATTTTTGCACTTGTTCAGTCACAAACGTACGTAAATGCTGGCTCCCCGCTGGTACAGCTGTAAGTATACGGATTTACAACTCTAAAATCAGAGGTTTGATTCCCTTTAGTAAACTCAGCAGATAGCCAGATGTAGCTTTGCTATAAGAAAACACACACGCACACATTAATGATGAGAATTTGATATTTTCAAATATGGGTTAAAACCATTCATGTCAGAGGCCTAAGGTTCAGATTTCATTGTCTCTAATTTTACCTGTTGAACAGAAGTCGGCGACAATCCAGGATTACTCAACGTCTACATGACTACTTTTAAGAAGAGAGTGCTATTATCTGTTACTTTATAACGCACATCGTAGCAAAGACGCAAAGAGTAGTTAACAACATGTTGTAGGCTCGAACCACGGCTATGCTACCCAGTAGGCTCCTACCGCCCTCTGTTACCAGCCGAAATATTTTAAATATTGTTAAATTAATTGTGAACACGTGCGAAATTTTCTTTTAACATTTTACCCACAAAGCTTGCGATTTCGGTAAAAATAAACACCACGAGCTGATATAACGTTGAGACACTTCCAATAAATTAGCACAAATGTACTACTTACACATGAATGACGTACCAGTATGCTTTTTATGGGTATATCTCTAGCGTAAGCAATTTTTATGCCTTTATCTAAGAGTATATATTTATCGAACCAATATTCCTTGTGTATTTTATACAAGTAATTATTTGAGTGTTTGTTTGTCAAGTGGAATGTTATACAATAGTTTTTTCTGTGTTGACCTCATCTCAAGGGACAAACCCCAAATTCAGCGCTATAAGCTCTCCAGATTACTAGTTGGTAAATTAATGAATAATTACAATAGGTTTCGTCTAAATAGGCCATACAAACGTAGAAGTTTTAATGTAGGGTATATTACGTTTTGACGTGACTTGACAAATTGTGATAGGATTTGAAAACGTGAATTTTTGATAATAACAGAAAAATGTGTCAGGTTTTGAAAAATTTATAAGAAATGACTATTATTCAGAATCTAAAAGCCACTATATATGCAAAATATGTGCGTAAGCAATTAATAACTTTTCAAAAGAGCCTATATTTATATATATATTGTAAATTTATGTTGGAATTTTACATGAAAATAGAAACACACGTTAAAATGATGGAAAAACGTTGTGGGGTTTGACAAGAAATCAATCATGATAAAAATAGCTCCACTTGCTTCTTAAAATTCTCAAATTCGTAACATTCTGCAGATAACTTTAATGATGGGTTCTTATCGTACCATACGCCATTTTCTTATTTTGTTCTTTGTTATTGATTACCCTTATTTTTTTACATTTTCGCATGTGAGGTTCGTATTCCATGGTTTCATAAACCTTTAAAGAGAAACACAATGGACAAACATCTCATCATCTGATGCAGAGCAAACAGTCACACCATGAACATATCTATCCTTATCTGGTGCAGAGGAGTCAGCCACACCTTGGCCACATCTAGCATCATCTAGTGTAGAAAAGCAGCCACACCATAAACATATCTATCCTTATCTGGTGTAGAGGAGTCAGCCACACCTTGGCCACATCTAGCATCATCTAGTGTAGAAAAAGCAGCCACACCATTAACAAAAATATCCTTATCTGGTGCAGAGCAGTCAGCCACACCTTGGCCACATCTTGCATCATCTGGTGTAGAACAAACAGCCACACCATGTGTAAATCTATCATCAATTGGTACAGAACAAACAACCACATTATGGACAAACCTGTCTTCTCATGGTGCTAATCAAATAGCCATATCATAAGCTTAAAAAACGTATCAAATTAATTAATTTTTCTTTACGTATAAATTTTCTTTACGTTTTTTTCTTTGACAACTTAAGAAAAGAACTTGGTTAAATATTTAATTCAATAAAACAAAGGAAACTTAATTATTATTGTTGCTGAAATATATATTATATAATGGTGCAAACACATGAAATCCTTTATAATCATTTTGATGAGAAAATATTGTATTCTGAAAAAAATTTCTTTAAACCTTAAAGACTTAAAAAAAACATATCCCTTTCTCTTGATATCCGTACAATTACTTGAAGTTATACATTTTAAAACAGAAGCATTAATATCCAAGTGTTCCTCACGTGTTACACAATCCACGTTTGAAATGTTATTCATATGGAAAAATCGTTTAATAAATGAATAATTACTTGGAATTATTAAATGATAAACACTCTTTTCTTTTCATTTGGTAATTTATATTAACAAGTATCTGTGCTATATTTCAGCACTAAAACACTTTGTTCTGTTAACATGTATTTAAGTATCTTGAAGGAAAGGTGCTTAAATATATTGTACTGTGACATTAAAAAATAAAAGATAGAATTTGGTTTGAATTTCGCGTAAAGCTACACAAGGGCTATCTGCGCTAGCCGTCCCTAATGTAGGCAGTGTAAGACTAGAGGGAAGGCACCCAGTAACCACTACTCACCTGCTGTCAATTACCATCACATTATAACGCCCCCACGGGTGAGTATGTTTGGTGTGATGGTTTAAAAGTGACTTCAAAATTTTCATTGTTGTGAAATGAATGTTACTTAACATGAATTACAAACATAAGCACCACATTTAGGAATCCTCAAAAGAGATTATAAAATCATTTATTAAATGACAATGTCCACCTGCTGGCACAGAGTAAGTCTACGGGTTTACAACGTTAAAATCAGGGTTTCGATTCCTCTCGGTGGACTCAGCAGATATCTCGATATGGCTTTGCTAAAAACACACAAACACATTAAATGAGAAAACTCTCTTCCACGCCACCCAGTGGCACAGCGGCATGTCTATGGACTCACATCGCTAAAACTGGTTTTAATACTCATGGTGGGCAAATCACAGATAGCCCATTGTGTAGCTTGATTCTAACTCAACAAACAAACCCCTCTTCCACTCAACCAGTTCCATTCTTAGTCGTTTATTTTGATTTCCTAAGCATCTTATTTTAAACCAAGAAATAACTTCTGTATGCCCAAACTGGTTCAACTGCAATCTTTATAGCTTATAACGTCAAATCTGAGTTTGATCCTTCTAGTGACATAGATCAGTTAGTTCATTGTGCAGCTGTGAATTTAAACAAAATAAAATGAAAGATACAATACAAATATAAATATAATTTTTAAAATGCTTTGATCGAAAAATTCACAGTAAGCAAGCAATTCTGTACGAAAAAACAGACAAACATAGCGGGCATTGAGAGTTTTTATATAGACTCGAACACAAATAATCATAAGTCAACGCGTTCACAGTGGGGAAAAACGCGCGTTTCTTCGAACAAAGAAAGCGTTTTCACGGTCCTTGTGTAGATCTTACACAGAAGCATTACAATTACTGTATAAGCTTTTCCTACTGTTAATAAATGTTCGTCTTGAAAACGACTATTTAGAAAACAAGCAAAGGAAAGTCATAGGAATGTTTAACCTTTAAGTCTTACAATCTAGAACGATTTTTGTTAGTTTGTTGTTTAGTAAAACTTGTACGATTGGTCATGTATTCTGTATTCGTCACAGAAATCGAAAGCTGGCCTTTTAAGCGTTTAAACTTACCGGTAACTAACTAAAAGGTGGGGAGATAATCTTAAATTAATAGAACTGCTCAAAATGACGATTGGATATTGAAAATGTGCAAGTCGAGAACATTTTTATCTTTTCCAGTAAAGGTGGTTAGGACTATTGGCTCACAATCTGAGGGTCGCTGGTTCGAATCTCCGTCCCATCAAACATGTGCACTTTTTCAGCCACGTTATAAAGTTACTGTTAATCCCACTATTCCTTGGTAAAAGGGTAGCCCAAGAGTTGGCAGTGGGTGGTGATGACTAGCTGTCTTCCGTCTAGTCTTACACTGTTGAATTAAGAACAGCTTGCACGGATAGCACTTGTGTAACTTTTCGCGAAATTCAAAGAACAAACAAACACGCTGTCTCGTTTACGTATTGATTACGTGAAACCTGTATGAGGTAAAAGTCACTTAAGACTTAACTCAAAATAGTTACACAGCTAACAATTTCAGTGCAGTGCCCTCTGTTGCTGAGAAGTGTCTACTGTAGAAACAGCAAGAATATTTAGCTACTCCAGCACACTTGGCTAACACAATATATATATATATATATTTAGCTACTCCAGCACACTTGGCTAACACAATATATATATATATATTTAGCTACTCCAGCACACTTGGCTAACACAATATATATATATATATATATATATCCAGCACGCTAGGCTAACAATAGCACATATTGGCTAACACAATATATATATATATATTTAGCTACTCCAGCACACTTGGCTAACAAAATATATATATATATATTTAGCTACTCCAGCACACTTGGCTAACACAATATATATATATATATATTTAGCTACTCCAGCACACTTGGCTAACACAATATATATATATATATTTAGCTACTCCAGCACACTTATTAACACAATATATATATATATATTTAGCTACTCCAGCACACTTGGCTAACACAATATATATATATATATATTTAGCTACTCCAGCACACTTGGCTAACACAATATATATATATATATATATTTAGCTACTCCAGCACACTTGGCTAACACAATATATATATATTTAGCTACTCCAGCACACTTGGCTAACACAATATATATATATATATATTTTAGCTACTCCAGCACACATGGCTAACACAATATATATATATATTTAGCTACTCCAGCACACTTGGCTAACACATATATATATATATATATTTTAGCTACTCCAGCACACTTATTAACACAATATATATATATATATTTTAGCTACCCAGCACACTTGGCTAACACAATATATATATATATATTTAGCTACTCCAGCACACTTGGCTTAACACAATATATATATATATATATTTTAGCTACCCAGCACACTTGGCTAACACAATATATATATATATATATATATTTTTAGCTACCCAGCACACTTTTTACAACACAATATATATATATATATTTTAGCTACCCAGCACACTTGGCTAACACAATATATATATATATATTTAGCTACCCAGCACACTTGGCTAACATTATATATATATATATATATATATTTAGCTACCCAGCACAACACTTGGCTAACACAATATATATATATATATATTTAGCTACCCAGCACACTTGGCTAACACAATATATATATATATATATTTAGCTACTCCAGCACACTTGGCTAACACAATATATATATATATTATTTAGCTACCCAGCACATTTTGGCTAACACAATATATATATATATATATATATATATGCTATATATATATATATATTTAGCACCATTAACACTTTGGCTAACACAATATATATATATATATATTTTAGCTACCCAGCACACTTATTAACACAATATATATATATATATATTTAGCTACCCAGCACACTTGGCTAACACAATGGCATATATATATATATATATATATATTTTAGCTACCCAGCACACTTGGCTAACACAATATATATATATATATATATATTTTAGCTACTCCAGCACACTGGCTAACACAATAATACAATATATATATATATTTAGCTACTCCAGCACACTTGGCTAACACAATATATATATATATATTTTAGCTACTCCAGCACACTTGGCTAACACAATATATATATATATATATATATATATATTTAGCTACTCCAGCACACTTGGCTAACATAATATATATATATATATATATTTAGCTACCCAGCACATTTGGCTAACACAATATATATATATATATATATTTAGCTACTCCAGCACACTTGGCTAACACAATATATATATATATATATTTAGCTACTCCAGCACACTTGGCTAACACAATATATATATATATATATTTAGCTACTCCAGCACACTTTGGCTAACACAAATATATATATATATATTTAGCTACTCCAGCACACTTGGTTAACAACAAATATATATATATATATATATTAGCTACCCAGCACAACTTGGCTCAACACAATATATATATATATATATATTTAGCTACTCCATACCACTTACAACACAATATATATATATATATATTTAGCTACTCCAGCACACTTGGCTAACACAATATATATATATATATTTAGCTACCCAGTTACACTTGGCTAACACAATATATATATATATATATTTAGCTACTCCAGCACACTTGGCTAACACAATATATATATATATATATTTAGCTACTCCAGCACACTTGGTTAACATTAATATATATATATATATATATATATTTTAGCTACCTCCAGCACACTTGGCTAATTAACACAATATATATATATATATATATTTTAGCTACTCCAGCACACTTGGCTAACACAATATATATATATATATTAGCTACCCATTGGTTAACACAATATATATATATATATTTAGCTACTCCAGCACACTTGGCTAACACAAATATATATATATATTTAGCTACCCAGCACACTTGGCTAACACAATATATATATATATATATTAGCTACCCAGTTAATACTTTTGCAACACAATATATATATATATATATTTAGCTACTCCAGCACACTTGGCTAACACAATATATATATATATATATTTAGCTACTCCAGCACACTTGGCTAACACAATATATATATATATATATAGCTACTCCAGCACACTTTGGCTAATACCATATATATATATATATATTTTAGCTACTCCAGCACACTTGGCTAACACAATATATATATATATATTTTTTAGCTACTCCAGCAACACTTATTAACACAATATATATATATATATATATTTAGCTACTCCAGCACACTTGGCTAACACAATATATATATATATATATTTAGCTACCCAGCACACTTGGCTAACACAATATATATATATATATTTAGCTACCCAGCACACTAACACTATTAACACAATATATATATATATATATATATATATATATTTTAGCTACCCAGCACACTTGGCTAACACAATATATATATATATATATTTAGCTACCCAGCAACACTTGGCTAACACAATATATATATATATATATATATTTATAGCTACCCAGCACACTTGGCTAACACAATATATATATATATTTTAGCTACTCCAGCACACTTGGCTAACACAATATATATATATATATTTTAGCTACCCAGCACACTTGGCTAATACAATATATATATATATATATTAGCTACTCCAGCACACTTGGCTAACAAAATATATATATATATATATATATATATATATTAGCTATTCCAGCACACTTGGCTAACACAAATATATACAATATATATATATATATTTAGCTACTCCAGCACACTTTTATTAACACAATATATATATATATATATTTAGCTACTCCAGCACATTTGGCTAACACAATATATATATATATATATATTTAGCTACTCCAGCACACTTGGCTAACACAATATATATATATATATATATATAGCTACTCCAGCACACTTTATTAACACAATATATATATATATATATATTAGCTACTACTGCAGCACACTTGGCTAACAATAATATATATATATATATATTTAGCTACTCCAGCACACTTGGCTAACACAATATATATATATATATATTAGCTACTCCAGCACACTTGGCTAACACAATATATATATATATATATATTTAGCTACTCCAGCACACTTGGCTAACACAATATATATATATATTTAGCTACTCCAGCACACTTGGCTAACACAATATATATATATATATATTTTAGCTACTCCAGCACACTTGGCTAACACAATATATATATATATATATATTTTAGCTACCCAGCACAACTTGGCTAACACAATATATATATATATATTAAGCTACCCAGCACACTTTGCTAACACAATATATATATATATATATATTTAGCTACTCCAGCACAATTGGCTAACACAATATATATATATATATATTTTAGCTACTCCAGCACACTTGGCTAACACAATATATATATATATATATTAGCTACTCCAGCACACTTGGCTAACACAATATATATATATATATTTAGCTACTCCAGCACACTTGGCTAACACAATATATATATATATATATATTTAGCTACTCCAGCACACTTGGCTAACACAATATATATATATATATATTTTAGCTACTCCAGCACACTTGGCCAACACAATATATATATATATATATATTTAGCTAATCCAGCACACTTGGCTAACACAATATAATATATATATATATATATATTTAGCTACTCCAGCACACTTAGCTACTCCATATATATACTACTCCAGCATTAAACACATATATATATATATATATATTTAGCTACTCCAGCACACTTGGCTAACACATATATATATATATATATATATATTTAGCTACCTTAGCACCTCTTGGCATTAACACAATATATATATATATATATATATATTTTAGCTACTCCAGCACACTTGGCTAACACAATATATATATATATATATATATATATATATATTTTTAGCTTCTCCAGCACACTTGGCTAACACAATATATATATATATATTTTAGCTACTCCAGCACACTTGGCTAACACAATATATATATATATATTTAGCTACTCCAGCACACTTGGCTAACACAATATATATATATATATATATATATATAGCTATTTAGCACACTTGGCTAACACAATATATATATATATATATTTAGCTACCCAGCACACCCTGGCTAACACAGTATATATATATATTTAGCTACTCCAGCACACTTGGCTAACACATATATATATATATATATTTTAGCTACTCCAGCACATTCTTGGCTAACACAATATATATATATATATATTTAGCTACTCCAGCACACTTGGCAACACAATATATATATATATATATATTTAGCTACTCCACACTTGGCTAAGCAATATTATATATAACATATATATATATATATATATATATATTTAGCTACTCCAGCACACTTGGCTAACACAATATATATATATATATATTTAGCTACCCAGCACACTTGGCTAACACAATATATATATATATATATTTTAGCTACCCAGCACACTTGGCTAATACAATATATATATATATATATATATATATATATATATCCAGCACATATATATATATATATATATATTTAGGCTATTCTACAGCACATTTACAATTAATAATATATATATATATATATTTAGCTACCCAGCAACACTTGGCTAACACAATATATATATATATATATTTTAGCTACTCCAGCACACTTTGGTTAACACAATATATATATATATATATTAGCTACCCAGCACACTTGGCTAACACAATATATATATATATATATATATTTAGCTACCCATATATAGCACCCGTTATAGTATTTTTAGCTAACACAATATATACATATATATATATATATTAGCCAATTAACACTTGGTTAACATATATATATATATATATATTTAGCTACCTCCAGCAATACTTGGCTAACACAATATATATATATATATTTAGCTACTCCAGCACACTTGGCTAACACAATATATATATATATATATTTAGCTACTCCAGCACACTTGGCTAACACAATATATATATATATATATATTAGCTACTCCAGCACACTTCATACAACACAATATATATATATATTTAGCTACTCCAGCACAGGTGGTTAACATTAATATATATATATATATATTTAGCTAATATTTAGCACACTTGGTTAACAATATATATATATATATATATATTTTAGCTACCCAGCACACTTGGCTAACAACTAATATATATATATATATTTTAACTACCCAGCACACTCTAATAAAAAATATATATATATATATTTAGCTACCCAGCAAACAATAACACAATATATATATATATTTTAGCTACCCAGCAATACTACTCCAGCACACTGGCTAACAAAAATATATATATATATATATTAGCTACCCAGCAACACTTTGATTAACACCTAAATATATATATATATATATTTAGCTACTCCAGCACACTTGGCTAACAATAATATATATATATATATATATATTTAGCTACTCCAGCACACTTGGCTAACACAATATATATATATATATTAGCTACTCCAGCACACTTTAATAACACAATATATATATATATATTTTAGCTACCTGTTAACACACTTCTTAACACAATATATATATATACATATTTTAGCTACCTGTTAATTCTTATAACACTTAATATATATATATATATGTTATATTTTAGCTATCTACAGCACACTTGGCTAACACAATATATATATATATATATATATATTTAGCTACCCAGCACACTTGGTTAAAAATATATATATATATATATATTTAGCTACTCCAGCACACTTGTTCAACACAATATATATATATATTTTTAGCTATTCCAGCACACTTTGGTTAACACAATATATATATATATATATATATAGCAACTTTCCAGCACACTTGGCTAACACAATATATATATGTATATTTAGCTACCCAGCACACTCACTTTTGGCTAATCACAATATATATATATATATATTTAGCTACTCCAGCACACTCTATTAACACAATATATATATATATATATTTAGCTACTCCAGCACACTTACTAAGCACAATATATATATATATATATATATTTAGCTACTCCAGCACACTTTGCTGGCTAACACAATATATATATATAGTATATTTAGCTACCCCAGCAACACTTGGCTAACAACAATATATATATATATATATTTAGCTACTCCAGCACACTTGTTCACACAATATATATATATATATATTTAGCTACCCAGCACACTTTACAACACAATATATATATATATATATATATTTTAGCAACCCAGCACACTTGGCTAACACAATATATATATATATATATATATATTATTTCAGCTACTCCAGCACACTTGGCTAACACAATATATATATATATATTTTAGCTACTCCAGCAAACACTTGGTTAACACAATATATATATATATATTTAGCTACTCCAGCACACTAACACAATATATATATATATATATATTTTAGCTACTCCAGCACTTCATTGGCTAACACAATATATATATATATAATTTTAGCTACTCCAGTACACTTGGTATATATATATATATATATATTTAGCTACTCCAGCACACTTGGCTTAACACAATATATATATATATATATTAGCTACTCCAGCACACTTGGCTAACACAATATATATAATTTATATATATACATTTAGTTACTCCAGCACACTTTGGCTAACACAATAACCCTATACAAATATATATATATATATTTAGCTACTCCAGCACACTTACAACACAATATATATATATATATATTAGCTACTCCAGCACACTTGGCTTAACACAATATATATATATATATATTTAGCTACCCAGCACACTTGGCTAACACAATATATATATATATATTTTAGCTACTCCAAAGCACACTTGTTAACACTAATATATATATATATATATTTAGCCACTCCAGCAATATCTTGGTTAACACTAATATATATATATATATATATATATATATTTTAGCTACTCCAGCACATCATTTGGTTAACAATAATATATATATATATATATATTTAGCTAATTCCAGTTAACACTTGGCTAACACAATATATATATATATATTTTAGCTACTCCAGCACACTTGGCTAACACAATATATATATATATATTTTAGCTACTCCAGCACACTTGGCTAACACAATATATATATATATATATATATTTTAGCTACTCCAGCACACTTGGCTAACACAATATATATATATATATTTTAGCTACTCCAGCACACTTGGCTAACACAATAATATATATATATATATATTTAGCTACTCCAGCACTTCTTGGTTAACACAATATATATATATATATATTTTAGCTACTCCAGCACACTTGGCTAACACAATATATATATATATATTTAGCTACTCCAGCACACCCTTGGTTAACACAATATATATATATATATATATTTTAGCTACTCCAGCACACTTACAACATATATATATATATATATATATATATATATTTTTTAGCTACCCAGTTAACACTTGGCTAACACAATATATATATATATATTTAGCTACTCCAGCACACTTGGCTAACACAATATATATATATATATATTTAGCTACTCCAGCACACTTGGCTAACACAATATATATATATATATATTAGCTACCCTGCAAAGCACACTTGGCTAACACAATATATATATATATATATATATATTTAGCAACCCAGCACACTTGGCTAACACAATATATATATATATATTTAGCAACTTGCAGCACACTTATTAACAACAATATATATATATATATTTTAGCTACTCCAGCACACTTATTAACACAATATATATATATATTTTAGCTACTCCAGCAACACTTCGCAATTAACAATATATATATATATTTATTTTAGCTACTCCAGCGCACTTGGCTAACACAATATATATATATATATTTAGCTACCCACATTCTGGTGGCTAACTTACATAACACAATATATATATATATATATATTTAGCTACCCACCTAATCAACACTTGGCTAACACAATATATATATATATATATATATATATTTAGCTACCCAGCACACTTGGCTAACACAATATATATATATATATTTGGCTCTGCTACCTGTTAACACTTGGCTAACACACAACATACATATATATTTAGCTACTCCAGCACACTTGGCTAACAAAATATATATATATATATTTAGCAACTCCAGCACACTTGGCTAACACAATATATATATGTATATTTACCTACTCCAGCACACTTACAAACACAATATAACATATATATATATATATATATATATTTAGCTACTCCAGCACACTTGCTTAACACAATATATATATATATATATATTAGCTACTCCAGCACACTTTGCTAACACAATATATATATATATATTTTAGCTACTCCAGCACACTTTGCTAACACAATATATATATATATGTATATATATATTTAGCTACTCCAGCACCCTTGGCTAACACAATATATATATATATATATATATATTTAGCTACCCAGCACATTCTTATTAACACAATATATATATATATATACATATTTTAGCTACTCCAGCACACTTGGCTAACACAACATATATATATATATATATATTTAGCTACCTGTTAACAACTTTGGCTAACACAATATATATATATATATATATATATATTTAGCTACTTTGAAGCACACACTTGGCTAACACAATATATATATATATATATATATTTAGCTACTCCAGCATAACTTGGCTTTAACACAATATATATATATATATTTAGCTACTCCAGCACACTTGGCTAACACAATATATATATTGTATATAACTATAGCTACCCAGTTAACACTTGGCTAACACATATATATATATATATATATATTTAGCTACTCCAGCACACTTGGCTATACACATATATATATATATATATTTAGCTACCCAGCACACTTGGCTAACACAATAATATATATATATATATATTTAGAATCTACTCCAGCACACTTGGCTAACACAATATATATATATATATATATATTTTAGCAACCAGTTAACACTTGGCTAACACAATATATATATATATATATATATATATTCCAGCTACTCCAGCACATTTATTAACACATATATATATATATATATATATATTTAGCTAACACAGCACATATATGGCTATACACATATATATATATATATATTTTAGCTACTCTCAGCACACCTTACAATTAATATATATATATATATATATATATATACATATATATATTTAAGCTACTCCAGCACAATTTGGCTAACAATATATATATATATATGCTATTCCAGCTACCAGTTAACACTTTATTACACATATATATATATATATATATTTTAAGCTACCCAGCACAACTTGGCTAACACAATATATATATATATATTTAGCTACTCCAGCACACTTGGCTAACACAATATATATATATATATTTAGCTACTCCATAACACACTTATTAACACAATATATATATATATATATATTTTAGCTACTCCAGCACACTTGGCTAACACAATATATATATATATATATTTAGCTACCCAGCACACCTTGGCTAACACACAATATATATATATATATATTTAGCTACTCCGTTAACACCCCAATACAATATATATATATATATATATATTTAGCTAATCAGTTAACACTTGGCTATTAACACAATATATATATATATATATTTAGCTACTCCAGCACAACTTGGCTAACACAATATATATATATATATATATTTAGCTACCAGCACAACTTGGCTAACACAATATATATATATATACATATATATATATATATATATATTTAGCTACTCCAGCACACCTGGCTAACACAATATATATATATTTATATATATTTAGCTACTCCAGCACACTTGGCTAACACAATATATATATATATATATTTAGCTACTCCAGCACTTTACAACATAATATATATATATATATATTTAGCTACTCCAGCACACTTTGAACATTAACACATATATATATATATATATATATTTAGCTACTCCAGCACACTTGGCTAACATACAATATATATATATATATATATATTTAGCTAGCTCCAGCAATACTTGGCTAACACAATATATATATATATATTTAGCTACTCCAGCACACTTGGCTACACAATATATATATATATATATATATATGGCATATATATATATATTTAGCTACTCCAGCACACTTGGTTAACACAATATATATATATATATATATTAGCTACTCCAGCACACTTGGCTAACAATATATATATATATATATATTTAGCTACTCCAGCACACTTGTCTAACACAATATATATATATATATATTTAGCTACTCCAGCACACTTCTAACACAATATATATATATATATATATATATATTTAGCTACTCCAGTTAACACTTGGCTAACACAATATATATATATATATATATATTTAGCTACTCCAGCACACTTGGCTAACACAATATATATATATATTATTTAGCTACTCACAGCACACTTGCTAAACAACAATATATATATATATATATATTTAGCTACCTGTTAATACTTGGCTAACAACAATATATATATATATATATATAGCTACTCCAGCATTACACATATGGTTCTAACATTAATATATATATATATATATATATATATATATATTTAGCTACTCCAGCACACTTGGCTAACACACAATATATATATATATATATATATATATTTAGCTACTCCATGCACATGTTGTTGCACAATGGCTAATACAATATATATATATATTTTAAGCTATTCGTTAACACCCCTGGCTAATGACAATATATATATATATATATTTAGCTACCCAGCACACCTATTAACAAATATATATATATATATATTTAGCTACTCCAGCACACTTGGCTAACACAATATATATATATATATATATTATTTAGCTACTCCAGTTAACAATTGCTACCATTAAATATATATATATATATATATATATATTTAGCTACTCCAGCACACTTGGCTAACACAATATATATATATATATATTTAGCTACTCCAGCACACCTCTTGGCTAACACAATATATATATATATATTTTATTACTCCAGCACACCCTATTAACACAATATATATATATATATTTAGCTAATTCAGTTAACACTTGGTTAACACAATATATATATATATATATTTTAGCTATTCCCAGCACACTTGGCTACATATATATATATATATATATATACATATTAATATATATATATATTTAGCTACTCCAGCACACTTGGCTAACACATATATATATATATATATTTTAGCTACTCCAGCAACACTTGGTTACCACAATATATATATATATATATATTTAGCTAACTCCAGCACACTTGGCTAACACAATATATATATATATATTTATAGCTACTACCTAGCACACTTGGCATAACAATAGAATATATATATATATATATTAGCTACTTTAGCACTACTTATTAACACATATATATATATATATTTAGCTACTCCAGCACACTTGGCTAACACAATATATATATATATTTAAGCATACCCATATAGCACAACTCCATTACACCCTACAACAATATATATATATATATATATTTAGCTACTCCAGCACACTTGGCTAACACAATAATATATATATATATATATATATTTAGCTACCCAGCACACTTGGCTAACACAATATATATATATATATATTTAGCTACTCCAGCACACTTGGCTACACACAATATATATATATATATATTTAGCTACTCCAGCAACACTCTATTAACACAATATATATATATATATATATATTTATTTAGCTACTCCAGCACACTTGGTTAACATTGCTTAGTATATATATATATATATATATATTTAAAGCTACTCCTAGCACACTTGGCTAACACAATATATATATATATATATATATTTTAGCTTCCAGCTTCCTTGGCTAACACAATATATATATATATATATTTTAGCTACTCCAGCACACTTCTGCTTTCAACACAATATATATATATATATATTTAGCTACCCAGCACACTTGGCTAACAATACAATATATATATATATATATATATTTTAGCTACTCCAGCACACTGGCTAACACAACAATATATATATATATATTTAGCTACTCCAGCACACTTGGCTAACACAATATATATATATATATTTAGCTACTCCAGCACACTTGCTAACATAAATATATATATATATATATTTAGCTACCTGTTAATACATTCTTGGCTAACACAAATATATATATATATATTTAGCTACCCAGCACATTCTTGGTTAACACAATATATATATATATATTTTAGCTACCTGTTAACAATTTGGCTAACACAATATATATATATATATATATATTTAGCTACTCCAGCACACTTGGCTAACACAATATATATATATATATATTTTTTAGCTACTCCAGCACACCTCTTTGCTAACACAATATATATATATATATATTTAGCTACTCCAGCACACTTGGCTAACACAATATATATATATATATATATATATATATATTTTAGCTACTCCACAATACAAACACAATATATATATATATATATTTAGCTACTCCAGCACACTTGGTTAACACAATATATATATATATATATTTAGCTACTCCAGCACACTTGGCACAACACATATATATATATATATTTAGCTACTCCAGCACACACTTGCTAACACAATATATATATATATATTTAGCTACCCAGCACACTTGGTTAACAATATATATATATATATATAGCTACTCCAGCACTTATTAAACCAATATATATATATATTTAGCTACTCCAGCACACTTGGCTAACACAATATATATATATATATATTTAGCTACTCCAGCACACTTACAACACAACATATATATATATATATATATTTAGCTACTCCAGCACACTTGGCTAACACAATATATATATATATATATATTTAGCTATTCCTGTGCTAACACTTATCAAATACAATATATATATATATATTTAGCTACCCAGCACACTTGGCTAACACAATAAATATATATATATATAATATTTAGCTACTACCCAGCACACTTGGCTAACACAATATATATATATATTTTAGCTACTCCAGCACACTTGGCTAACACAATATATATATATATATATATTTTAGCTACTCCAGCACATCTTCTGGCTAACACAATATATATATATATATATATTTAGCTACTCCAGCACACTTGGCTAACACAATATATATATATATATATATTTAGCTACCCAGCACACTTGGTTACACATTAATATATATATATATATATTTTAGCTACTCCAGCACACTTGCTAACACATATATATATATATATTTAGCTACCCAGCACACTTATTAACACAATATATATATATATATATATATATATTTAGCTACTCCAGCACACTTGGCTAACACAATATATATATATATATTTAGCTACTCCAGCACACTTGGTTAACACACAATATATATATATATATATTTAGCTACCTGCAGCACACTTGGCTAACACAATATATATATATATATATTTAGCTACTCCAGCACACTTTATAACACATATATATATATATATTTAGCTACTCCAGCAATACTTTATTAACACAATATATATATATATATATTTTAGCTACTCCAGCACACTTTACTAACACAATATATATATATATATATTTAGCTACTCCAGCACACTTGGCTAACACAATATATATATATATTTAGCTATTCGTTAACACTTGGAACAACATATATATATATATATTTAGCTACCCAGCACACTTATTAACACAATATATATATATATATATTTAGCTACTCCAGCACACCTTGTTAATTAACACAATATATATATATATATATTTAGCTACTCCAGCACATTTTACAACACAATATATATATATATATATATATATTTAGCTACTCCAGCTACAATTTATTAACACAATATATATATATATATATATTTTTAGCTACCCAGCACACTTGGCTAACACAATATATATATATATATATATTTTAGCTACTCCAGCACACTTACAACAACAATATATATATATATATATTTTAGCTACTCCAGCACACTTATTAACACAATATATATATATATATATTTTAGCTACTCCAGCACACTTGGCTAACACAATATATATATATATATATATATATATTTAGCTACTCGTTAACACTTACAACACAATATATATATATATATATTTAGCTACTCCAGCACACCTTGGCTAATATTATATATATATATATATATATTAGCTACTCCAGCACACTTGCCAACACAATATATATATATATATTTTAGCTACCCAGCACACTTGGTTATTACAATTATATATATATATATTTAGCTACTCCAGCACACTTGGCTAACACAATATATATATATATATATATATTTAGCTACTCCAGCACACTTGGCTACAACACAATATATATATATATATATATATTTAGCT